>NC_040024.1:7374209-7596593 GCF_000972845.2 Larimichthys crocea | reverse complement strand
GTCCTTTTTTCTTTTTTTGCAAGAGGTGAATCAGCACCTCTCCACCAGTCGACCTTCCATACTTTGGTCCAGACTGACGTGAACCTTGATGATTGTTATGCTAACGCTCCTCCGCACTCTAAACACACTGAGGACATACTTTCTGACTGCCTTGTTATTTAGCTGCATTGCATAAAGAAAACCCAGTAAAATCATTTTACATTCAACGCGGAAGTTGGTTTGAACGGAAAACTAAATCTCTACTGGCCAACTTGTAAAATTAAACAACAAAAAAAATCGTATTTTTTCCGTTCTTTTTTCTTCGGTACTTTTTCGTTTTTATTTTTTTTTTTTTGTTGTTCTTTTTTTCATTTTTTTTTTCATTTTTTCGTTTTTTTTCGCCTTTTTTGCAAATGTTTTCATTGGTCATTCTTTTTTATTTTTTTTGTTTTTTTGGTTTTTTTGTATGTTTTCATTTTCTTTTTTTTCTTTTTTGTTTTTTGTTTTTTGTTTGGTTTTTCATTTTTGTGTGTTCCTATTGTCTTTTTTTGGTCCGTTTTCTTTTTTTTTGAGGAGGTGATCAGCACCTTCCTCCAACCAGTCGACCGTCCATACTTGGGTCCATACTGGACTTTTAACCTTGATGAGTGTTGATGCTAGCGCTCCTCCGCTACGCATAAACACACTGAGGAACAAACTTTCTGGAATGCTCTTGTTATTTCACTGCATCGCATAAAAGAGGAAAATTTTGTGCCCATAAAAAGAGTTTTACATTCACGGCTGAGGTTGTTTGAACAGGAACTAAATCTCTCCGGTCCCACTTGTAAAATTAAACAAAACAAAAAAAACATCGGTAATTTTTTTCCGTTTATTTTTTCTTCGGTCTTTTTTTCCGTTTTTTTTAATTTTTTTTATATTTGGTTGTTCTTTTTTCATTTTGTGTTTCTTTTTTCGTTTTTTTTCTCTTTTTTGGCATTTTTTCATTTTGTCGTTCTTTTTCATCTTTTTTTGTTTTTTTTTTGTTTGTTTTGTATTTTTAATTTTGTTTTTGTACTTTTTTTTGTTTTTGTTTTTTTTGTTTGGGTTTTTTTTCCTTTGTTTGTTAATTTTTTCTTTTTTTTTTTGTCTTTTTTTCTGTTTTTTTTGCAAGACGGTGAATCAGCAACCTCTCCACCATCCGACCGTCCATACTTTTGTCCATACTGACTTGAACCTTGATGATGTGATGCTAACTCTCCTCCGCACTCATAAAACACACGGGACATACTTTTCTGACTGCGCTGTTATTTCACTGACCTTGCATAAAAGAAAACCCAGTAAAATCAGTGTTAACATCACGCTGAAGTGTGTTTGAACAGAACTAATCTCTCCTGGGGCCAACTTGTAAAATTAAACAAACAAAAAAAACATCTGTATTTTTTTCCGTTCTTTTTCTTCGTTTTTTCATTTTTTAATTTTTTTATTTGTTGTTCTTTTTTCATTTTTTTTTCATTTTCGTTTTTTTTCTCCTTTTTTGGCATTTTTTCATTTTGTCGTTCTTTTATTTTTTTGTTTTTTTTTTGGGTTTTTGTATTTTTAATTTTGTTTTTTATATTTTTTTTTGTTTGTTTTTTTTGTTTTGGTTTTCAGTTTTTTGTCTATTTTCTGTTTTTTTGTCCATTTTTCTTTTTTTGGCAAGAGTGAATCAGCACCTCTCCACCGGTCGTACCTTCCAACATTTTGGTCCATACTGGACTTGAACCTTGATGATGTTATGCTAACCTCCTCCGCTACTCAATAACACACTGAGGAACATACTTTCTGAATGCTCTTGTTATTTCACTGCATGCATAAAAGAGAATGTGCCAGTAAAAGCATTTTTACATTCACGCGAAGTGTAGTTTGAACAGGGAAACTAAATCTCCCTGGTTCCAACTTGTAAATTAAACAAACAAAAAAACAATCTGTATTTTTTCCGTTCTTTTTTCTTCGGTCTTTTTCGTTTTTATTTTTTTTTATTTTGTTGTTATCTTTTTTCATTTTTTTTTCATTTTTTCGTTTTTTTTCCTCCTTTTTGGCATTTTTTCATTTGTCCGGTCTTTTTTAAATTTTTTTTGTGTTTGTGTTTTTTGATTTTTTTAATTTTGTTTTTTTTAATTATTTTTTTTTGTTTTTGTTTTTTATGTTTGGTTTTCATTTTTTTTGTTATATTTTCTTTTTTTTTTTTCCTTTTTTCGTTTTTTTGCAAGAGGTGAATCAGCACCGCTCGCCAACCATCGACCTGCCTACTTTGGTCCATACCTGGACTTGAACCTGAATAGTTGATGGCTACTCTCCTCCGTCGACTCATAAACAGTAAACACTGAGGAACATACTTTCTGACTGGCTCTTGTTGTTTCACTGCATGCATAAAAGAAAACCCAGTAAAATCATTTTCATTCCGCTGAATTGTGTTTTGAAAAGGAAACTATCTCTCTGGTCCAACTTGTAAATTAAACAGACAAAAAAAAATCTGTATTTTTTTCCAGTTCTTTTTCTTCGGTCTTTTTCATTTTTAATTTTGTTTTATTTTGTTGTGCTTTTTCATTTTTTTTTTTCATTTTTTCGTTTTTTTCTCCTTGTTTTGCAGTTTTGTCATTGTTGTCGTCTTTTTTATTTTTGTTGTTTGTTTTTGTTTTTTTGTATTTTTTTATTTTGTTTTTTTAATGTTTTTTTTGTTTTTGTTTGTTTGTTTGGTTTTTAATTTTTTTGTTATATTTTCTTTTTTTTTGTCCTTTTTTCTTTTTTTTGCAAGAGGTGAATCAGCACCTCTCCAACCATCACCGCAGACTTTGTCCATACGGGACTTGAACCTTGATGAGGTTGATGCTAACTCTCCTCCGCTACTCAATAACACACTGAGGAACATACGTTCTGACTGCTCTTGTTATTGTTCACTGCATGGCATAAAGAGATGTGCCCATAAAATCATTTTTACATTCACGCTGAAGTGTGTTTACAGGAAACAATCTCTCCTGGTCCCAACTGTAAAATAAACAACAAAAAAAACATCTGTATTTTTTTCCGTTCTTTATTTCTTCGTTCTTTGTCGTTTTTTAATTTTTTTTATTTTGTTGTTCTGTTTCATTTTTTTTTTTCATTTTTCGTTTTTTTCTCTTTTTTGCATTGTTTCATTTTGTCGGTCTTTTTTTATTTTTTTGTTTTTTTTTGTTTTTTTTGTATTGTTAATGTTGTTTTTTTAATTTTTTTTGTTTTTGGTTTTTTGTTGGTGTTCATTTTTTGGTTATATTTTCTTTTTTTGTGATCCTTTTTTCTTTTTGTGCAAGAGGTGATCAGCACCTCGCAACCAGGCACTTCCATACTTTGGTTCCATACTGGACTTGAACCTTGATGGGGTTGAGCTAACTCGCCTCCGCTACTCCAATACCCTGAGGACATACTTTCTGACTGCTCTTGTTATTTCAACTGCATGCATAAAAGAAACCCAGTAAAATAAATTTTACATTCACGCTGAAGTGTGTTTGAAAGGAAACTAATTCTCTCCTGGTCCCAACGTGTAAAATTAAACAAAACAAAAAAAATCGGATTTTTTTCCGTTCTTTTTTCTTCGTCTTTTATTTTTAATTTTTTTTATTTTTGTTGTTCATTTTTTTTCAGTTTTTTTGAATTTTTTCGTTTTTTTTCTCGCTTTTTTGCAGTGTTTCATTTGGTCCGTTCTTTTTTAGAGTTTTTTTGTTTTTTTGTTTTTTTGTATTTTTAATTTTGTTTTTTATAATTTTTTTTGTTTTTGTTTTTTTTGTTTGGTTTTTCATTTTTTGAACTATTTTTAGTTTTTTTTTGTCCTGTTGTATTTTTTTTTGCAGGCGGTGGGAAGCAGCACCGCACCAACCAGTCAGACCTTCAATATTTGGTCCAGACTGGCTTGAACCTTGATGATGTGTGATGCTAAACGCTCCCGCTACTCATAACACACTGAGGACATATGTCTGACTGCTCTTGTGATGTCACTGCATTGCATAAAAGAGAATGTACCCAGTAAAAGTCAGGTTAACATTCCGCGAGTGTGGTTTTGAACAGAAACTAAGGTCTCTCCTGTCAACCTTGTAAAATTAAACAAACAAAAAAAACATCTTTGTTTTTCCGTTCTTTTTCTGTCGGTCTTTTTCGTTTTTATTTTTTTTATTTTTTGTTCTTTTTTCATTTTTTTTCATTTTTTTCGTTTTTTTCTCCTGTTTTGCATTGTTTCATTTTTGTGCATTCTTTTTTATTTTTTTGTGCTTTTTTTTTGGTTTTTTGTATTTTTTCATTCTTTGTTGCATTTTTTTTGTTTTTGTTTTTGTTTGGTTTTGCATTTTTTGTTCGATTTTTCTTGTTTTAGAGATCCTTTTTTTTCTTTTTTTGCAAGAGGTGAACTCACACCTCTCCACCAGTCGACCGTCCATACTTTGGTCCTATGGATTGAACCTTGTGATGTTGATGCTAACGCGCCTCCGCTACGCATAAACCACTGAGGAACATACTTTCCTGACTGCTCTTGTATTTCACTGCATCGCATAAAAGAGAATGTGGCCCGTTAAAATCTTTTTACATTCACGATGAAGTGTGTTTTGAACAGGAACTAAAGCTCGCCTGGTCCACTTGTAAAATTAAACAAACAAAAAAAAAATCTGTATTTTTTTCCGTTCTTTTTTTGTCTTCGGTCTTTTCGTTTTTAATTTTTTTATTTTGTTGTTCTTTTTTCATTTTTTTTCATTTTCGTTTTTTTCTCCTTTGTTGCATGTTTTCATTTTGGTCGTGTCTGGTTTTTATTTTTTTTGTTTTTTTTTGTTTTTTGTATGTTTTTAATTTTGTTTTTTGAATTTTTGTTTTGTTTTTGTTTTTTTTGTTTGGTTTTTCATTTTTTTGTTAATGTTCTTTTTTTTGTCCTTTTTTCTTGTTTTTTGTGCAAGAGTGAATCCAGCACCTCTCCAACCAGTCCGACCTTCCATAGCTTTGGTCCATACTGACTTGAACCTTGAAATGTGATGCTACTCTCGCTCCGATAACTCAATAAACACACGAGGAAACATACCTTCTGGACTGCTCTGGTGTATTTCACTGCAGTGCGATAAATAAACCCATAAATCATTTGTACATGCACGCGAAGTGTGGTTTGAACAGGAAACTAATCTCTCCTGGTCCAACTTGTAAAATTAACAACAAAAAAACATCTGTATTTTTTCCGTTCGGTTTTCTTCGGTCTTTTTGCATTTTTTAATTTTTTGTTATTTGTTGTGGCTTTTTCATTTTTTCCCCCATTTTTTGTGTTTTTTTTTTTTTTTCGTTTTTTTCTCCTTTTTGCATTTTGTCATTTTGTCGTTCTTTTGTATTTTTTTTGTTTTTTTTTGTTTGTTTGTATTTTTTAATTTGGTTTTTTTTTAATTGTTTTTTGTTTTTGTTTTTTTGTTTGGTTGTTCATTATTTTTGTTCTATTTCGTTTTTTTTGTCCTTTTTTCCTTTTTTTTGCAAGAGGTGAATCAGCACCTCTCCAACCAGTCGACCGTCCATACTTTGGTCCATATGGACTTTGTAACGCTTGATGATGTTGATGCTAACTCTCTCCGCTACTCATAAACCACTGAGAACATACTTGCTGACTGCTCTGTTATTTCACGTGCATGGCATAAAAGAGAAGTGCCAGTAAAATCATTTTACAGTCACGCTGAAGTGTGTTTGAACAGGAAACGAAATCTCTCCTGGTCCCCACTTGTAAAATTAACCCAACAAAAAAACATCTGTATTTTTTTCCGTTCTGATGTGCTTCGGTCCTTTTTCTTTTTTACTTTTTTTTTATGTTGGTGTTCTTTTTTCATTTTTTTTCATTTTTTCGTTTGTTTCTCCTTTTTGCATTTTTCATTTTGTCGTTCTTTTTATTGTTTTGTTTTTTTTTTTAGTTTTTTTGTATTTTTAATTTTTGTTGTTGTTTAATTTTTTTTTTTTTTGTTTTTTTGTTGGTTTTTCATTTTTTTGTTATTTTTCTTTTTTTTTGTCTTTTTTTCTTTTTTTTGCAAAGGTGAATCGCACCTCGCCAACCAGTCGACCTTCCATACTTTGGTCCATACTGAACTTGAACCTTGTGGATGTTGATGCGAAAATCTCTGCCGCTACTCAATAAACACACTGAGGACATAATTTCTGACTGCTCTTGTTTATTTCCACTGCATTGCATAAAAAAAAGCCAGTAAAATCATTTTTACGGTCAAGATGAATGTGTTTGAACAGGAACTAAATCTCTCCTGGTCCAACGTGTAAAATTAAACAACAAAAAAAATCTGTATTTTTTCCGTCTTTTTGCTTCGTCTTTTTCATTTTTTAATTTTTTTTATTTTGTTGTTCTTTTTCATTTTTATTTTTTTCATTTTTATCGTTTTTTTTCGACTTTTTTGCAATTTTCATTTTTTCGTCTTTTTTTATTTTTTGTTTTTTTTGTTTTTTGATTTTTTATTTGTTTTTTTAATTTTTTGTTGTTTTGGTTTTTGTGTTTGTGTTTCCATTTTTTTGTATATGTTCTTTTTTTTTGTCTTTTTTCTTTTTGTTGCAAGAGGTGAATCAGCAACCTCTCCAACCAGCCGCCTTCCATACTTGGTCCATACTGGACGTGAACCGGTGATGTTTATGCTAACTCCCGCCGCGAACTCAATAAACACACGAGGACAGACTTTCTGACTGCTCTTGTTATTTTCACTGCATTGCATAAAAGAGAATGTGCCCAGTAAAATCATTTTTACATGTCACCCTGAAGTGTTGTTTGAACAGGAAACTAATCGCCTCCTGGTCCACTGTAAAATAAACACAAAAAAAGACTCGGTTTTTTTTCGCGTTCTTTTTTCTCGGTCTTTTCATTTTTTTGTAATGTTTTTTATTTGTTTCTGTTTTTATTTTTTTTTCATTTGTTCGGTTTTTTTCTCCTTTTTTGGCATTTTTCCATTTTGTCGTTCGTTTTTTATTTTTTTTTGTTTTTTTGTTTTTTGGTATTTTTTTAGTTTTGTTTGTGTAATTTTTTTTTGTTTTTTTTTTGTTGTTTGGTTTTTTCATTTTTTTGTTAGATTTTCTTTTTTTTTTAGTCCTTTTTTCTTTTTTTTTGCAGAGGTGAATCACCCTCTCCACCAGTCGACCTGCATACGTTGGTCCATACTGACTTGAACCTTGATGATGTTATGCTAACTCTCCTCCGCTACTCAATAAACACCACTGAGAACATACTTTAAAAATGACTGCCTGGGTTAGTTCACTGCATGCATAAAAGAAACACCAGGAAAAATCAATTTTACATGCACGCTGAAGTGTGTTATGAACAGGAAACTAAATCTCTCCCCTGGTCAACTTGTAAAATTAAACAAACAAAAAAAAATCTGTATGGTTTTCCTTTCTTTTTTACTTCGTCTTTTTCATGTTTTAATTTTTTTATGTTGTTGTTCTTTTTTCATTTTTTTTTCAGTTTTTCGTTTTTTTCTCCTTTTTGCATTTTTTCATTTTTGCGTTCTTTTTTATTTTTTGTGTTTTTTTGTTTTTTTGTACTTTTTTAATTTGGTTTTATTTAATTTTTTTTTTTGTGTTGTTTTTTTGTTTGGTTTTTCAGTTTTTTTGTTATATTTTCTTTTTTTTTTGTCCTTTTAGCCTTTTTTTTGCAAGAGGTGAATCAGCACTCTCCACACAGTCGACCTTCCATACGTTGGTCCATAACTGGAATTGAACCTTGAGGTGTTGATGCGACTCTCCTCCGCTACTCAATAAACCACACGGAGGAACATACTTTCGACGCTCTTGTTTAGTTCACTGCATTGCATAAAAGAAATGTGCCCAGTAAATCATTTTACATTCACGCTGAGGTGGTTGGAACAGGAAACTAAGCTCGTCCTGTCCAACTTGTAAAATTAAACAAACAAAAAAAACATCTGTATTTTTTCCGTTCTTTTTTCTCGGTCGTGTATGGTTTAATGTTTTTTTTTTGTTGTTCTTTTTTCTTTTTGTTTTTTTCTCCTTGTTTGCATTTTTTCATGGGTCGTTCGTTTTTATGTTTTTTGTTTTTTTTGTTTTTTTGGTATTTTTTCATTTTTGATTTTTTTAAATTTTTTTGTTTTTTGTTTTGTTGGTTTTTCATTTTTTTGTACTATTTTATTTTTTTTGTCCTTTTTTATTTTTTTGCAGGAGGTGAATCAGCATCCCCCTCTCCAATCCAGTCGACCTTCCATACTTGGGTCCAGACTGGACGTGACCCTTTGATGATGTTGATGCTAACTCTCCTCCGCTACTCAATAAACACCTGAGGAACATACTTTCGGACTGCTCTTGTTATGTTCACTGCAGTGCAAATAAAAGAGAATTGCACAGTAAATCATTTTTACATTCACGCTGAAGTGTGTTTGACAGGAACTAAATCTCTCCTGGTCCAACTGGTTAAAATGTAAACAAACAAAAAAACATCTTAGTTTTTTTCCGTTCTTTTTCTTCGGTCTTTTTCGTTTTTTTAATTTTTTTTATTTTGTGTCTGTTTTCATTTTTTTTTTTCATTTGTTCGTTTTTTTTCCTTTTTTTGCATTTTTTCATTTTGTCGTTCTTTTTTATTTTTTTGATTTTTTTTGTTTTTTTGTATTTTTTATTTTGTTTTTTTTAATTTTTTTTTTTTGTTTTTGTATTTTTTTGGTTGGTTTTTTTCCATGTTTTGTTTCTATTTTCTATTTTTTTTGTCCTTTTTTCTTTTTTGCAGAGGTGAATCAGCACCTCTCCAACCAGTCGATCCTTTCCATACTTTGGTCCATACTGGGACTTGAACCTTGAATGAGGTTGATGCTTAACTCTCCCCGCTACTCAATAAACACACTGAGGAACAATACTTTCTGACTGCTCTTGTTATTTCACTGCATTGCAATAAAATAGAATGTGCGCCAGGTAAATCATTTTTACATTCACGGCTGGAAGTGTTTTGAACAGGAAACATAAATCTCTCCTGTCCAACTTGGTAAAATAACAAACAAAAAAAACATCTTAGTTTTTTTCCGTTTGTTTCTTCGGTCTTGTCGTTTTTTTAATTTGTTTATGTTGTGTTCTTTTTTCATTTTTTGTCATTTTTTCGTGTTTTTTTTCTCCTTTTTTGCATGTTTTCATTTGTCGTTCTTGGATTTTTTTTGTTTTTTTTTGTTTTTTTGTATTTTTTCATTTTCTTTTTTTTCATTTTTTTTTTTGTTTTTGTTTGTTTTGTTGGTTTTTCATTTTTTGGTTCTATTTTCCTTTTTTTGTCCTTTTTTCTTTTTTGGCAGGAGGTGAATCACACCTCTCCAACCAGTCGACCGTCCATACTTTGGTCCATACTGGACTGGAACCGTATGATGTTGATGCGACTCCCCTCCGCTACTCAATAAACACACTGAGGACCATATACTTTCTGAATGCTTTGTTATTTCACTGCATTGCAATAAAAGAGAATTGCCAAGTAAAATCAGTTTTTACATCACGCTGAAGTGTGTTTTGAACAGGAAACTAAATCTCTCCCTGGTCCAACGTGTAAAAGAAACAAACAAAAAGAAAAACGTCTGTATTTTGTTCCGTTCTTTTTTCTTTCGGTCCTTTTCGTTTTTTAATTTTGTTTTTATTGTGTTGTTCGTTTTTCATTTTTTTTTAATTTTTGTTCGTTTTTTTTCTCCTTTTTGGCTTTTTCATTTTGTCGTTCTTTGTATTTGTTTGTTTTTTTTTTTGTTTTTTGTATTTTTAATTTTGTTTTTTTAAATTTTTTTTAGTTTTGTGTTTTTTGTTGGTTTTTTTCAGTTTTGTGTATTGTCTTTTTTTTTTGTCCTTTTTCTTTTTTTGCAAAGTGAATCAGCACCTCTCCAACCAGTCGACCTCACATACTTTTGGTCCATACTGGACTTGAACCTTGATGATGGTTTGAGGCTAACTCTCCTCCCACTCAAGAAACACACTGAGGAACATACTTCGGACTGCTCTTGTATTGCACTGGCATGCATAAAAGAAAACCAGTAAAATCATTTTTACATTCCGGCTGAAGGTGTTTGAACGAAGGAAACTAATCTCTCCTGTCCCAACTTGTAAATACAACAAAAAAAAATCTGTATTTTTTTCCGTTCTTTTTCTTCGTCTTTTTCGTTTTTTTTATTTTTTTTATTTTTGTTGTTCTTTTTCATTTTTTTGCATTTTTTCGTTTTTTTTCTCCTTTTTTGCATTTTTCATTTTGTCATTCTTTTTTTTATTTTTTTTTGTTTTTTTTTGGTTTTTTGTATTTTTTCATTTTCTTTTGTCATTTTTTTTTTTGTTTTTTTTTGTTTTTGTTTTTTGTTTGGTTTTTTCATTTTTTTGGTCTATTTTCTTTTTTTGTGGTCCTTTTTTCTTTTTTTTGGCAGGATGGGATCAGCACTCTCCAACCAGTCGACCGTCCATACTTTGTCCATCTGGGACGTGAACCTGATGATTTGTGATGCTAACTCTCCTCCGCTACGCAATAACACACTGAGAACATACTTTCTGACTGCGTCTTGTTTATTTCACTGCATCGCATAAAAGAAGAATGTGCCCAGTAAAATCATTTTACATTCACGCTGAAGTGTGTTGAACAGGAAACTAACTCTACTCCTGGTGCCAAACTTGTAAAATTAAACAACAAAAAAACATCTGTAATTTTTTTCCGTTATTTTTCTTCGGTCTTCTTGCGTTTTTTAAATTTTTTTTTATTGTGTTGTTCTTTGTTCAATTTTTTTTTCATTTTTTGTTTTTTTTCTCTTTTGCATTTTTTCATTTTGCCGTTCTTTTTATTTTTTTTGTTTTGTGTGTTTTTTTGTAATTTTTTTAATTTTGTTTTAAATTTTTTTTGTTTTGTTTTTATGTTGGTTTTTCAGTTTTTTTGTTAGATTGGCGGGGGGGTTTGGCCGGTGTTCTGTGGTTTTGAAGGAGGGGAAGCAGAACATAGAAACAAGGCGACCTGCCAGAAGGGGTCCGAGAGATCGAAGCAAAAAAAAAAAAGGAGGAGGAGGAAAAGAAGAGAGAGAGTAGGGACCAAAGTATGGAAGGGCGACGGGTGGGAGAGGGGCTGGAGCAACTTTTTGGCAAAAAAAGAAAAAAGGACAAAAAAAAAAGAAAATATAAACAAAAATGAAGAAACCAAACAAAAAAAAACAACAAAAAAAAAGTAAAAAAACAAAATTAAAAAATAACAAAAAAAACAAAAAAAACAAAAAAAATAAAAAAGAACGACAAATGAAAAATTGCAAAAAAAGGAGAAAAAACGAAAAAATGAAAAAAGAATGAAAAAGAAAACAAAATAAAAAAATAAAAACAAAAGACCGAAAGAAAAAAGAACGAAAAAAAATACAGATGTTTTTTTTTGTTTGGTTTAATGTTACAAGTTGGACGCGGAGAGATTGAGTGTTCCTGTTCAAACACTACTTCAAGACGGAATGTGAGAAAAAGATTTTACTGGGCACATCCTCTTTTAAGTGCGATGCAGTGAAATAACAAGCAGTCGAAAGTATGTTCCTCAGGGTGTTGTTGAGTCGAGGAGAGTTAGCATCAACATCATCAAGGTTCAAGTCCCATAGGGACCAAGTATGGAACGGGGGTCGACTGTTGGAGAGGTGCTGATTCACCTCCTGCAAAGAAAAGAAAAAGGACAAAAAAGAAATAGAAACAAAAAAATGAAAAAACCAAACAAAAAAAACAAAAACAAAAAAAATGAAAAAAAAAAAATGAAAAAATACAAGAAAAACCAAAAAAAAACCAAAAAAAAATCAAAAAATGACAGAAAGAAAAAAATGCAAAAAAGGAGAAAAAAACGAAAATGAAAAAAAATGAAAAAAGAACAACAATAAAAAAAATAAAAAACGAAAAAGAACGAAAGAAAAACGACGAAAAAAATACAGATGTTTTTTTTGTTGGTGAAAGTTTTACAGTTGGACGCAGGAGAGGATTAGTTTCCTGTGTTCAGAACACACTTCGAGAGTGAATGTAAATGGTTTTACTGGGTTTTCTTTATGCAATGCAGTGAAATAACAAGAGCAGTCAGAAGTATGTCCGCAGTGTGTTGATTGAGTACGGAGGGAAGGGTTAGCAGCAACATCATCAAGGTTCAAGTCCAGTATGGACCAAATAGGAAGGTCTACTGGATTGGAGAGGTGCTGATTCCCTCCTTGCAAAAAAAGAAAAAGGACAAAAAAAAAAGAAAATATAACAAAAAAATAAAAAACCAAACAAGAAAACAAACAAAAAAAAATTAAAAAAACAAATTAAAAATACAAAAAACAAAAAAACACAAAAAAAAAAAAAGAACGACAAAATGAAAAAAATGCAAAAAGGAAGAAAAAAAAAAAAGACGAAAGAAAATGGAAAAGAAAAATGAAAAACGAACAACAAAATAAAAAAAAAAAAATTAAAAAACAAAAAAGACCGAAGGAAATAAAAGAACGGAAAAAAAAATACAGATGTTTTTTTTTTGTTTGTTAATTTTACAATTTGGAAGGACCAGAAGAGATTTAGTGTTCCTGTTCAAACACCCTGTCAGCTTGAATTGTAAAAAGTGATTTTTAAACTGGGCACATTCTCTTTATGCAATGCAGTGAAATAACAAGAGCATCATAAAGTATGTTCCATCAGTGTGTTTATTGAGATAGCGGAGAGAGTTAGCATCAACATCAGTCAGTAGTTCAATCCAGTATGGACCAAAGTATGGAGGTCGACTGGTGGAGAGGTTGATTCACCTCTGCATAAAAAAGAAAAAAAAGGACATTAAAAAGGAAAATAGAACAAAAAAATGAAACCAAACAAAAAAAACAAAAACAAAAAAAAAAAAATGAAAAAAGAAAAGAAAAACTACAAAAAAACAAAAAAAAAAAACAAAAAAAATAAAAAAGAACGACAAATGAAAAATGCAAAAAGGAGAAAAAAAAAACGAAAAATGAAAAAAATGAAGAAAGAGAACAACAAATAAAAAAATTAAAAAACGAAAAACCGAAGAAAAAAGAACGAAAAAAATACAGATGTTTTTTTTGTTTTGTTAATTTTAAAGTTGGAACAGGGAAGATTTAGTTTCCCGTCAAACACACTTCATCAGCGTGAATGTAAAAAATGATTTTACTGGGCGCACATTATCTTTTATGCAATGCAGTGAAATAACAAGAGCAGTCAGAAAGTTATGTTTCCTCAGTTGTGTTTAGTTGAGTAGCGGATGAGAGTTTAGCAGCAACATCAGCAAGTTCAAAGTCCAGTAAATGGACCCAAAGTATGGAAGGTCCGACTGGTTTTGATAGGTGCTGATTCACTCTGCAAAAAAAGAGAAAAAGGGCCAAAAAAAAAGAAAATAGAACAAAAAAATAGAAAACCCAAACAAAAAAGACAAAAACAAAAAAAAAAATTAAAAAACAAATTGAAAAAATGACCAAAAACAAAAAAAAACAAAAAAATAAAAAAGAACGACAAAATGAAAAATAGCCAAAAGGATAAAAAAAAACTAAAAATGAAAAAAAAATGAAAAAAGAACAACAACTAAAAAAAATTAAAAACTAAAGAGACACGAAGAAAAAAAACGTGAAAAAAATACGATGTATTTTTTTTTTTGTTTAATTTTACAAGTTGGGAGCCAGGAGAGTTTAGTTTTTTCCTGTTCCACACACACTTCAGCCGTGATGTAAAAATGATTTTACTACTGGGCAATTCTCTTTTTATGGCAAGGCAGTGAAATAACAGAGCAGTCAGAAGTATGTTCCTCATGTGTTTATTGAGTACGGAGAGAGTGTAGCAGTCAACATCATCAAGGTCAAAGGTCGCAGGTATGACCAAAGTAGGAAGTCGACTGGTTGGAGAGCTGCTGATTCACATCCCAAAAAAAAATTAAAAAGGACAAAAAAAAATAAACTAGTACAAAAAATGAAAACCAAACAAAAAACAAAAACAAAAAAAGTTTTAAAAAAACAAATGAAAAATACAAAAAACAAAAAAAAAACCAAAAAATAAGAAAACGACAAAATGAAAAATGCAAAAAGGAGAAAAAAACAAAAAAAGAAAAAAGACCAACAAAAAAAAAATTAAAAAATTTAGAAGACCGAATAAAAAGAACGGAAAAAAATACAGATGTTTTTTTTGTTTGTTTATTTTTACAAGTTGGACCAGGAGAGATTTTTAGTTTCCTGTTCAAACACACTTCAGCGTGAAAGTAAAATGATGTTACTGGCACATTCTCTTTTATGTCAGTGCAGTGAAATAACAAGAGCAGTCAGAAAGTAAGGTTCTGCAGTGGGGTGTTTATTGAGTAGCGGAGGAGAGGTAGCATCAAACATCATCAAGTCAAGTCCAGTATGGGACCAAAGTAGGAAGGTCGACTGGTTGGAGAGGTGGCGGATTCAACCTCTTGAAAAAAAAAGAAAAAGGAGCAAAAAAAATAAAAAGAATATAACAAAAATGAAAACCAACAAAAAAACAAAACAAAAAAAAAATTAAAAAAACAAAATTAAAAATCAAAAAAACAAAAAAACAAAAAAATAAAAAAACGACAAAAATGAAAAAATGCAAAAAGGAGAAAAAAAAACGAAAAAATGAAAAAAAATGAAAAAGACAACAAAATAAAAAAATTAAAAATGAAAACGAACCAAGAAAAGAACGGAAAAAATACAGATTTTTTTTTGTTTGTGTTAATTTTACAATTGCCAGGAGAGAGTAGGTTCCTGTTTTTCAAACCACGTCAGCGTGAATGGTAAAATATTTTACTGGGTTTGTCTTATTATGCAATGCAGTGAAATACAAGAGCAGTCAGAAAGTATGTTCCTCAGGTGTTTTATTGAGTAGCGGAGAGAGTTTGTAGCAGCAACACATCAAGGTTTGCAAGTCCAGTATGGACCAAAGTAGGGTGGACTGGTTGGAGAGGTGCTAATTCACCTCCTGCAAAAAAAACTAAAAAAGGACAAAAAAAAGAAAATAGAACAAAAAAATGAAAAACCAAACCAAAAAAACAAAAAAATTAAAAAACAAAATGAAAAAATACAAAAAAAAAAAAACAAACAAAAAAAATAAAAAAGAACGACAAAATGAAAAAATGCAAAAAAGGAGAAAAAAACAAAAAAATGAAAAAAAAATGGTGGACTGGTAGTTGGAGAGGTGCCGATTCACCTCCTGCAAAAAAAAAGAAAAAAGGACAAAAAAAATGAAAAAAGAACAACAAAATAAAAAAATGCAAAAAAAAAGAACAGAAAAAATAACCTTAAGCCTGCCTTTGACAAACTTTATTGAAGTCTCTGTGCAGTGTCAATAATAATGTATGGAGGCGACGGGGCCACAGTCAGACACACTCTACCTAGCTACCAGTCCACCTTCCAAAGTATGGAAGGCCTGATCTTCATGTTGATGGCTTTGAGGGAACAGCAGCTGCCCTGCTAGTTTGAAAAAAAAATGGAAAAATACGAAAAAACAAACAAAAAAAATGAAAAAAGAACGACAAAATGAAAAAAATGCAAAAAAGGAGAAAAAAACAAAAAAATGCAAAAAAAATGCAAAAAAAGAAAAAAGAACGACAAAATAAAAAAAATGCAAAAAAACGAAAAAGACAGAAGAAAAAAGAACGGAAAAAAATACAGATGTTTTTTTTGTTTGTTTTATTTTACAAGTTGGACCAGGAGAGATTTAGTTTCCTGTTCAAACACACTTCAGCGTGAATGTAAAAATGATTTAACTGGGTACATTCTCTTTTATGCAATGCAGTGAAATAACAAGAGCAGTCAGAAAGTATGTTCCTCAGTGTGTTTATTGAGTAGCGGAGGAGAGTTAGCATCAACATCATCAAGGTTCAAGTCCAGTATGGACCAAAGTATGGAAGGTCGACTGGTTGGAGAGGTGCTGATTCACCTCCTGCAAAAAAAAGAAAAAAGGACAAAAAAAAAGAAAATAGTACAAAAAAATGAAAAACCAAACAAAAAAACAAAAACAAAAAAAAATTAAAAAAACAAAATGAAAAAATACAAAAAAACAAAAAAAAATAAAAAAGAACAACAAAATGAAAAAATGCAAAAAAGGAGAAAAAAAACAAAAAAATTAAAAAAGAAAGACAAAATGAAAAAATGCAAAAAAGGAGAAAAAAACGAAAAAATTAAAAAAGAACAACAAAATAACATTTTTTTTAAAAAAACGAAAAAGACCAGGAGAGATTTAGTTTCCTGTTCAAACACACTTCAGCGTGAATGTAAAAATTATTTTACTGGGTACATTCTCTTTTATGCAATGCAGTGAAATAACGAGCAGTCAGAAAGTACGTTCCTCAATGTGTTTATTGAGTAGCGGAGGAGAGTTAGCATCAACATCATCAAGGTTCAAGTCCAGTATGGACCAAAGTATGGAAGGTGGACTGGTAGTTGGAGAGGTCCCAATTCACCTCCTGCAAAAAAAAAGAAAAAAGGACAAAAAAAAGAAAATAGAACAAAAAAATGAAAAACCAAACAAAAAAACAAAAACAAAAAAAAATTAAAAAAACAAAATGAAAAAATACAAAAAAACAAAAAAAAATAAAAAAGAACGACAAAATGAAAAAATGCAAAAAAGGAGAAAAAAAACGAAAAAATGAAAAAAAAAATGAAAAAAGAACAACAAAATAAAAAAAATTAAAAAACGAAAAAGACCGAAGAAAAAAGAACGGAAAAAAATACAGATGTTTTTTTTGTTTGTTTAATTTTACAAGTTGGACCAGGAGAGATTTAGTTTCCTGTTCAAACACACTTCAGCGTGAATGTAAAAATGATTTTACTGGGCACATTCTCTTTTATGCAATGCAGTGAAATAACAAGAGCAGTCAGAAAGTATGTTCCTCAGTGTGTTTATTGAGTAGCGGAGGAGAGTTAGCATCAACATCATCAAGGTTCAAGTCCAGTATGGACCAAAGTATGGAAGGTGGACTGGTAGTTGGAGAGGTGCTGATTCACCTCCTGCAAAAAAAAAGAAAAAAGGACAAAAAAAGAAAATAGAACAAAAAAATGAAAAAAGAACAACAAAATAAAAAAGCAAAAAAAAAAAGAACCTTAAGCCTGCCTTTGACTAACTTTATTGAAGTCTCTGTGCAGTGTCAATAATAATGTATGGAGGCGACGGGGCCACAGTCAGACACACTCTACCTAGCTACCAGTCCACCTTCCAAAGTATGGAAGGCCTGATCTTCATGTTGATGGCTTTGAGTGAATAGCAGCTGCCCTTCCAGTTTGAAAAAAGAATGAAAAAAAATGAAAAAAGCACAACAAAATAAAAAAAATAGAAGAAAAAAGAACGGAAAAAAAATCTAGATATTTTTTTTGTTTGTTTTATTTTACAAGTTGGACCAGGAGAGATTTAGTTTCCTGTTCAAACACACTTCAGCGTGAATGTAAAAATGATTTTACTGGGTTTTCTTTTATGCAATGCGGTGAAATAAGATGGAATGACATAACACGCGCAGTCAGGAAAGTATGCTTCCTCAAATGTGTTATGCGTAGGGCGGAGGAGAGTTAGCATCAACTCGTCCTTGTCGTGCACACTGAAGACGTCACACACAACAAGAAAAGACAGATCACAACACGTTCACTCACAACCAGCAAAATGTTTCTCTTAATCTGTAGACACAAGTTTATCTGACTTTCTTATTTCTCTTTCATATTCTTTTTTTTATGTTTAATAAGCAGTTTTTTAAAACAGATTTCTTCTTCTTCACTTTCATACCACGACCTGTTTAATTGTGTGTAAATGTGCGTGTCCATCCACCTGTATGTGTTCCATGTGCGTTTGTGTTGACTATCTCCAGCTTGATTATCTGGAGGCGAAGTAAGGCCTGATCTTCATGCTGATGCCTTTGAGTGAATACCAGCTGCCCTTCCAGTTCATCCACACTATGCCGTCGTCTGTGCCGTGCTTGGCCATTTGTTTAGTGTAGGCTCCGCCTATGTAGTATCGGCCATTGGGATTAGCTGAGTGGCAGCGGTTGTACCACCAGCCACCTCCGTCCTCCCTGGAGCACTGTGTGTAGGGATCACCGGGGTTCCTGGTGTAGGAAAGCATGGACAGAGAAAAGTGTAAATCATTGACGTTAGGAGCCATTTTTAGATACAATTTAATGGCCCGGTCACATCTATCTTGAATGACCTTGTGCACTTATTATCCTGTTAGCAAATATATTGTTTCTATGATTGTGGCTCTCTAGTGTTAGCATGTACAGTTCCCAACTACTTGTACCGGCAAATAATTTCAGCTGTAGAGCCTTTACTGGATGTTTTTGTATTCCCAACATCAGATACTGTTTTTTAACAGAGGGAGCCATGATATAACACCATCTATCTATCTATGTTGCCTTAAGCCTTAATGTTGCTAGGCTAGCAAATTTCTTCAGGTCCATTGTTAACCCAGTTTCTGGAGGCCCGTGTAACATGTTCTGTCAGTTTAATTGGAGAACTGGTCGGTTGACTGAATTACAAGATTCTTTGGCTTTTGTCCTGTGGTGTTACTGTAATCTTGTGATCACCAGCAGGGATGCCTACCAGTTGTCGTTGTCTTTGTCGTAGGTGCTGAACATCATGCCGTTGTGAATCGTCATGGTGCGGTTTTCACCAAAGAGTTCTGAGGATCCTTCCATGAAACTATTGCCAGCATTACCGGAGTAACCATCGACTGCCAATACAAAATTGGACGCATCTGATTGGATGGTGAATTGTTGATACTGGGCGTAGACCTAAATGACAACAGAGAGCATTAAAGTTTCATTTCAAACTGACTCCTGTCTCTTGTCTGCAATACCGTTTTTATTGTATTCACTTCGGTTATATTTATTGTAGTCAATAAAAAAAACCCACGGTTAAGTCAGAACAAGTTTTTCTTTAGGTGTGCTAGTTGTTTTCCTGAAAATAAGACATGAAAGCCTGATATAGCAAAACTAAACCTTATTTTTACTGCTTGTAAATAGTAGCAGTAAATCAAATAATCATTTGTGCTGTAAATAGAAACTTACCTTGGCTCCTGACCAGTCCTCCATCTCAATGAGAACCTCAGTGGGACCCATCTTGGTTAAGTAACTAATGCGGTCATTACCCAGCCAGTATTCACCTGTCACATGACAAAGCAAAAAGGTCAGTTAACCACAAATTTCTAAATGTTAAAGTGTCTGGTTTCCACACCAATTGACCCTGGTAAGCTTCCTTCAACACTTTCTTTGCCACTTGTCACTTACTCGGAGTCTCACAGTGACCCTTGCCAGAATCGAAGGCAACATTGCCGAAACCACGTCGATAGTCATCCCAGCGTCGGCCAAAGTCAACACTGCCATCAAGCCTGTTCTGAATGAGAAGCCATCCTGTTGAAACAAAAGAAGTTCTCTTGTTAACGTCTACCTAAATACAGCCTAAACATCCAAATTAAAGTCTAATGGTGCAGGTGGCCTCACTGAGTTACCTCCATTCTGGGTAGTCTGATCACAGAAGACCTTGTACGGTGGGTAGAAGGTGTCAGGATGGACCATGTACATCTGGGAGTCTGTTCCTCCACGACGGAAGATGTCCTCACACTCCTTACCTGAATCACACAGGATAGTGGTAAACACAGAAAAAGTAAGTTCATTGTTTCTTCCAACACTTTCATGGGATATATTGAACGCTGCAGTCTCTACAGGGCACTGCACTCACCGGACACCACTGGTATGGGGCATTTGGTTTTGCATGGTTCTTTGCACACCTCGCTCTGGGCATGGATGGCCTTCTCCAGCTTCTGGATCTTCAACTTGATCTTTTCCAGGACTCCCTGCAGCCACAGCACATTATGCATTAGATTAGGGGTGTTTGTAGTCTTTAAGGTTGGATGCACTAGATTCTGGGACCTGTAGATCACTTTAACTGATGCCATTTGTTTGGTTTATTTATTGTACTTTTTGACTCATATGGGTTCTTATTTACCTGTAGCACTCTGATGTTGGAGGGGAAGACAGTGTCTACCGTCTCCTTGATGTAGGCATGTTGTTCCTCTACGTTATCGCTGTACTGACCAACCACCCTGTTGTTGTCTGAGGGGAGGAAGAGATGAGAGAAAAGTGCAAAAGGGGATATTTGAACTCTTGTACACAACCATTTTTAAGTGCACAATAATATACTTGTGATTTACGTGTACTTAAGACATAAGCCTGTTGCTTTTGTTCCAAAATGACAAACCGCTGTCACAAAAAAAGATAAAGCTAATCTGTTACACACATTTTTCAACAATAGTTGACTTTTTACCCAATATATATCTTTTGGGATATTATGTTGTATTTGTCATGCGATATAAAAACAACAAACAAGTATGCTACTCTTCTACACACTGTGTTATTTTTCAGTAACCATGTCTTATCATAGCTGAACTCAACAACAGATTAACAGAGCGACTGAAGACATTAGGTTAAATGATTTTACTGTTTGAACACAAAGACGGAGCTCATCAGGTCTTACACACCGTTGATAACTCGCTGCCTCTCCCTCAGCGAATTGGACATGCTGTTGACGTAGTTGTAGACGTTGTTGGATGCTCGGGACAACTCATCCACCTGAGGCTTGAGCTCCCCAATGGACTAAAGATGACGA
Source organism: Larimichthys crocea (assembly GCF_000972845.2). Classification (NCBI taxonomy): domain Eukaryota; kingdom Metazoa; phylum Chordata; class Actinopteri; family Sciaenidae; genus Larimichthys; species Larimichthys crocea. Next base: position 7,576,053 of record NC_040024.1, on the reverse strand, counting down.
AAATGTATGCAGTAATTAATGAACAAATAAACAGAAGATCAGTCAAACCTATTTCCACGATAAGTTCTGTTGTGGCGATTGCACAGCAATATGTGAATGAACTCAAAGAAATTAAAATATCAAATGTATTTACCATCTTGACGTTCTTCTCTTGCTTCAGCAGTGTGGTCTTCAGCTCACAGCCATTGGGACACAAAACACCCTGATGGATGGGAGAATCTTTGGTTAGTTCTTTCAATGTTTTTTTATTTTTTCCCCTTTTCTATTTTCAATTCAAATCCAGCAAAAAAGAAGTTACTGGATCGTAGTGGTTTGAAGCACTTGAGCACTGACCAGTTTCCAAAGAAGAGGAGATCTTTTCTAGGCAGCCATTGACTTCTTTGTAATTTTTTTAATAATTCTACACATGAAACCCAATTTGCTTGATCCGGACACATAACTCCACACAATCACATTGCATTAGTTGCTTTTTTTGTCAATATAATGTCATAATTAGGAAAGAAAATTAAGCACAGATTTACACAAAATAATAAAAGGGTTGCTGTTTTTCTTTAAATCCACCAAAAAGAAATACGTTTCTTGTCATGCAACAATAACCTTGATCAAAATAATGAATTTGCCTCTTAGAACAAAAGCATCTACAAACATATGCTATGCTTTTGAAAATGGCCAGCAGACGTGTGTTAATGTGTGGTTGTCTTCCTACCATCTCCTCTGACGCATGCGTGCATCCTCCGGCATCTGGCTGCGTCACCTTCTCTTCTTCCTGAGGTTGTCCAGTTGGAGCTGGGGCGGGGCGGCCTCGATACCTGGACAAAAAGCACCAGGCATGTCATCAAGGTGTGAGACACTGTTGGCATGGAATAGTTTTAGTTTGAACTGGATAAGAACGGTAAAGTGGCCATTCATCCCGTTATTCATAAAAACTTTAATGTTTCATTATTTAGGTTTTTAATGATGTCAGTCTGTCCATTGGTCCCAACTAAAATATATTTGGTTACCCAAGTCAGATACTCAAACAGAGTTGACTCATTTGTCTGTACTCATGGGAAATAACTAAGTACATGTACTGTGCTATATTTAAATACAATTTAAATATAATATTTGCATGTGAAAGTACCTTGAGCCACCACTGATAGGCGGCGGGACGTAGCGGTTAGGGCTGTAGCGATCCGTGCCCCTTGTTAATGGACGGTGACCACGAGCACCTACTTCCTACAAGAGAAAACAAGACATGATGAGGGAATTAAATAACAAAATATCAAAAGAAAGTTATGATAATATAGTTTTTCTTTATTCTACGTACTGTTGCATTTTCTGCTGGCTTGCTCTTTGAGTCCTGTGAAAGAAAACAGGAAAACTATAGTGAACACATTTAAATATTTCAATCCTCGTTTCTGACAATTCAAAATAAATCAAACTAAAACAAAAAAAAAACAAAACAAAAAAACAGTGGTGTGACATGTTACATGAAAAAAATCCAAAATGAATTAGAATTTTTGTTATAAAATAATCTTGTATTTATCCATTACAACAACACAGTTTTGTAAAACAATAACACATTATGATTATAATGGTTATGTTTAAAGTCAATGATATTTTATTATTTTCCCCTAGTAGTAGTAGTTTATTAGTATTCTAATAAAAATATGCTGTTTCAGATAGTAAATACAATTAAAATGTAAAAATACAAACCAAAACAAAACTTTGGATAAATATAATGCTATCTTTAGAGAGGTCTGTTCATTATATAATATAGACACGTAATGGCAACACTTACTGTGTCATAGTCATCATAGTCCAGATTGTCCTGAGCCCAGGCCGTGTACACACACAGATACAGCAGCAGCAACGTCCGCATCGTTCACTGTGGATGAAGTTACTCTTTTCAAATTGCAGTCTTCAGTGTGCCTTCACTCCCTTTTCTGCCCCTAAGTCAGATTTGAGCAGCTATTTATCCTCTGAGTCCATGTCCACCCCCTCTTTTATTGACCTTCTAAAATTGGTCAACATCTGCTGGGACAGTTTACCTAACCTGAGTCACGGTGGTGCATGCTCAGTCTGAGAGTGTGGCGTTTGCAAAGGAACAAAAGGGCAAAAGTACCCAAGAGTTTACTGATTAGTCAGAGTTTGTTGTACATATGTGTGAGCCAATTCTGTCATCCAAACAGACAGGTTCAATACTGCTGCTGTTGACCTTACATCTCCAAAAATGCTCGTTTTGTCCAGTAATGTCTAGTTTGAAAAGTAACATTTTAAATTTATGTTATTTACTTGACAAATCCACTGTTTGCCGAATAATGTTTTAATGTTAAGACGGCCTAAGCCAAGTGGAGGCCTTCATCTAAAAGAGTTTATCTTAGTTGAAAAAGTTGCTTCCAGAAATAAATATACAGTATATATATATATACATATATATATAGTATACTGTATATTTAGATTTATTGCTTACCGCCTGAGGCTGTGTAAAATATCATATTGTGGAATTTGAGGAGTAAAATCAGGACAGTGGATAATAGGAATAGGAATTCAGTGTCTTGCTTGCTTGATGTTTAAATATTTGATATCTTCCAGAAGTGTTTTTTTTTTACCTTTGGTGTCATATTTGTAGATTTTGAACATTGGGTTTTGTTTGATGATATTATTAGAATAACATGTCCTGTTACTGTGAATACTGTCAAAGCTTTTTTTGTGAAGACGTCGCAGTTGTTCAATCACTGTCGGGAAAATAAGGTCAAGTGAGCAACTAATGTTTGTCCAAGTCCAAAAGGTCCGTGGTGCTGAGTTACGAAATCACAGACGTTAAACAAACAGATTTGTTTTTGCCATATATCATATTTTTGTGTTTTTTCCTCATCTAATTTATAACCACTATCTGAACAAAACTCTTATTCTAATGTCAGACAAGAAATTCAACTTTAATCCTATCTGGGGATCAAATTAGCACATTTGAAAGTGTGGACAGATCAGATTCCCCACAATGTAAACCTGAGAATCACAGTGTCACTGTGTAAAACCGATTTTTCAAATTTAAAGCCATGCCACACATTATGACTCATGTGTCTGATACTCACTACGAGTCAGCAGAGTCCAGATCTACTGACACAAAAACAGAAAAGTCACAAAAAATAGACTTATTACTCTTATGTTGTAAATTCAGGCGTCTTATTTTGTGACACAGACCACTACTTGGCAGTTTAGTGCTGTGCATTTCTTTTATTGATATAATTTCAAAATATTCTTAAGTTTTGTTGATACTAGAATTACAATTCCTGCATCAGATATAGCACACAGAACAAATTACAAATTAGACTGTCTGGCTCATAATCAGGATGAACCAAAGCTTTTCAGGTGTGTGCAGAATCTGTTGATCATAAACGACAAAAACAAGGAAAGAGAGCAGTGGGAGAAACTCCGACTGTTGGATCCAGCAAGGCGTAGAAGTCCGTTTTTGACTGTCAGCTCTGAGTTCAGGCCCGCTTGGAACAAACAAACGGGTAACTCTCTGTGCATGTGGCAGGGAACCACTTCCAGTTAACTGCAGTGAGGAAGAAACATTTATATCTGGTTACATACTTCATGTTTTAGTAATCGTCTAATATTCTGACTGAATTACAGTTTTTGGCTTTGGATTCTCTGATGTTCTTTACAACACTGAATGTGCAGTTAGCATAAATGAAGTAAGTTAAGGTGTTAGTCAAAACACAGTGACATCAGTACTTTCTGACATGTATGTATATAGCATGTATTAGAGATGCACAGCCCTACGGGGACAGAGTGTATAGCAACCACCAGATGGCAGTCTTATATTTATCCTCAAAGAAAAATATAAGAGGCAATCAAAAAGATATTTATGACACTGTAAGCTAGTCTGAGGTTTATACATTTGGCAGCAATTCATCCTTCTTAGGAGAAAATGAGCGAATAGGGATGCATATTTTTTTCTGTTTGATCTACTTCAGTATGATCAGTGATTCCCCCCCAAGTGTCAGATTCTGTTTAGTATATTCTATAACTTGCAGAATAGTATTAGTAGACAATTTAAAATTTCTCAACACTTCAATATATTAGGATTAGATTTTTAATATTAAAAGTTTGTATGTGTGTTTGTGTCTGTGCTACTTACATCCATAATTCATCTTCAGACAGTGCTCATCTGTGGGAAGACTGTGGGGATTGAACCAGTTCTGGAAGTCAAACTTGGAGCCGTCACACCACATCCAAAAAGAGGTCTGTGGATAGAAGGAAACAGACATCGTAAATACATAAATACATTATATTATTTATGTTCAATCATCTTCATACTACTTTTACTTTACTCATACTCTTACCTTTTACTGTGTTTCTAATTTGTAGTTTTGAATTTTTGAAAGATCTCAGTGTTTAAAATGTGCTATTATCTCTAGTACATAGATTTATAATTTCTTCTTTTTTTAAAAGATATTTTCTAAGCCTTTTTTAGCTTTATTGTACAGAGACAGCTGAAGAGGAATGTGGGGCTGCTGCGGCGAGGACTGAGTCTTCGTACATGTCTATCAGCTGAGCTAAACGACGCCCTATAATTTTTAAAAAATGAACTACAAATTTAGTGACCATTGCTAAAACAACATGTACTAAGTTTATGGTAAGTATTTCTCTATAAAACTCACAGACGAACCTGTATTGGTCAGACCCGAGTTGACAATTGAGTTTGGAAAAAGTGAGTTTGGATGTAAACACAATAACAGAATCTACAAAATTAGATAATAAACATTGAATAAACCAAAAGATTTCCATACGTATACAGCATCTTGGCCACCGATCCAGGTTTCAGGGAAACTGGTTTCAATTCTGGTCAAAGCCTGGACGAAGCGATTCTCCTCATAACTGTGGATTGACGCCAGGTTTGCCTCTTCAAACAAACAGTAAGCCTGTAGGCGACGAGAAAAGAGTTTACTTCCACATTTCATTCCTGACTGAATGCATGAGCAGCTCAGGCATCAGTCCCCACCTCAGCTTCTATCCATGTCTTTGGGGTGTCGTGGAAGATGTAACATTTTCCGGCAAAGTGGGACCAGCCGAAGGGGCAGTTGAATTCACCTTCTACAAAAAATATGTTAAATATTTTACAGAGCTGCAAGTCAGCTGCACAATTCATGCTTTTTTGGGTTTTAGAAAGCTTACATAAACATTTGAAATTAAACAATTTCTGTGAAATGACTATTATGCAGTTTACACAACAAAAATCAAAATGAGACAAACACTCGTACCACAATTAACAGGCGTGACCCCCGGTGGCGTCCTTGTGTTCAGTACCTCCTGTCCGGTGAGGATGTTAACGCACCAGCAGTACCCAGTCGACCCGGAGCACTGCTGCGGTAGGAAATTCCCGTTCATGTCACACTGCGGAACAAACGCCCCGATATGTTGGATGGTGTGCTGGTTTATGTACTCGCAAAGGCCCATTTGTCTGGAGATGGTGGGGATGGTGGAGTTGATGGGGTTGGCTCGGCTTAAGGTCAGGATGGCGCAGAGTGCGAGAGATATACTGAGCAACTTCATGGCGACGGTGATGAAGTGGGAGTGTGGCCTGTGAACGAAGATTTACGTTTTTGTTAGTTTTGCCTTACACCACAAAATTTGACTCCTTTACTTGTGAGGCTGACTTAACCATTAACCTATCTATAAGCCGAGTGTATCCAAAGATCCTGAGTAATATCCAGTTAAAATGCAACAAACATTTTTCACTCCAAACTCACTGAGGGAACCTTCATCTGCAGAACATAGACTTCCAGGCCGAGTTGATTTCTTTTGTAGATTCTTCGCACAGATTACTTGATCAGCAAGTAATCTGTGGTGCAGTACTATAGTTTAGCCTGTCCAGCAGTATATAAAGTAGTCAACATACAAGTCACTTTATGTAAATGTGTTGATAATACTTTTACTTTTAACATTTCGCAGAGTTCCTTTTCTACCACTGCCAATACCAACATTCAAATGAAATCATTCTGTCCATGGTAATAAATGCTAATCTCATCTGCAAAGAAGTGGAAAAATGTTTGTGTGTTCTGAGTTCACACCAAGGTAATTCCATATGTACGGCCTTTATTTGCGCTGCATTTAAACAGCAGGATAACAAGAACAATTTAAAGTAGACTCACCTCGTTCAGGACCAGCTGCCGTGTTCAGCCTGATGTCTGGCTTCAGCTTTCTTTTATCCTGCAGATTACAGACGCCTCTCCTGTGTCATTATTTGATTTCCCACGACTGTGCCGCTTTGAGATCAAATGTTACACTAACAATGAACTTATTTGTTTATTGTATAGCAGCAGGAGAGACCCTGTTTTTTCAGACTATTGTAATCATGATGAGTTTTGGGTTACAACATTTTTTATATGGGCCTTTCATTTCATTGTTCATAGTATCTTGTTGGGTCTCAGCTTCCCAGACTATCTTGTCAGTTTGTACTCTTTAAAGCTGCTCTTATTTAAAGCCTTGTATTATTCCAGTCTAGGTCATTTTGAGACTGAACGATCCAAGAATCTCTAAGATTCCAACTATCATGCTTTAAACCTAAAAACTAGCCAAATTCTTATAATGCCCCCTTGTTATTATTCAATATATTATCATTATCAGTGAGTAACTGATGCCACATACTGTCATAAATCTGAATTATGTCATTATGGGGAAAAAAAACAAATCACTATTGTAACAACAATCTGACCTGTAGATAAGTAATCTGAAAATCTGAAAAACAAACCATGACCCAGGTTATAAATCAGGCTCCTGTGAATCTTCCAAGTTTTAAATGAGCCCGCTCCAACATTTCTGTTATGTGATCCTGTCATGAACACATAGTTAAAAACACAAATAACAATACATTCATTGTGACTAGCTCTTATTTATTTAGTGCTGCTGTGTGGTCAACAGACTACTGCAGAAGAAAGTCTTTCACACTATACATTAGATTATAAAACTACGATTTTTCCTAAAATGCAGGTTTGGAAAAATGGTTTCCAAACAAACTGAAGTTGGTTCCATAATTTCAGAGAAACTCTAAAAAACATTGAAGGTTACAATGACAAGCGATAGAGATCAAAATTATTAATTCAATTTCAAATCATAACAGAAGTTATCTCATGACACTTTCCACATGGAGTAGCTCTTGACTGTACTGTATAGTATTATTAGCGGAGACCCAGTGATTTCCAACATGAGCAAAGTCTTAGCAACAATGACAATGCAAATTTTCAGAAAACAGTCTGTCAGACCATCTCGGTGGTGCAAGTGTTAAACTACATAGCAACCACTATGGAACAAAGAAACACCCGTTGGTGGAAGATTTCCAAAGGTAATGGTACACGCCGTAACACAAATAACAAAATAATATGTACACATTTTGTGAGTTTTCACAGCTCTCAGTCAGAGCACTTCCTCACTGCTGAAACAGATACAGTCAAAAATATGACACAGATTTGACCCAGTATTTGTTTCATCAGTCATTTATCTGTTTTTATTTTCTTCTCTTTTTGAATATTTGAAACACGGCAGCAGACAGTTAGACTGGAAACTAATAACCAATGGCCAAAATGGGAAGCTGTATATTAGGTTTCAAACATGATACTTGGACAACATGACACAAATATTCAAGACTTTTTTTGCAGCTTATGTTGCTGAATGATATGATATGCTATAGTCTCAGTGGGTCTCGGTTTGTAACCGAGATTTGCACAATTCAAGGTGGTGAAATCAGATCAGCTTTAGATTAATGTATCACTCTCTGTTTTAAACATTCCTTTTACACTTAAAGCTGCAAACTGTAAGCCGAGGTACAATGAGACACTGTGAACATGAAATAAAAAAAAAAGAAAACAAAGATGCAACCCAAAACTCAACGTGATTACAATAGTCTGAGAAGACTGTACACAAAGGGCTCACCTGCTGAGATACACTCATAACTAAGCATTGACCTGTCTACAGGTCTGTAATGACGCCACATATGTGCAATGTAGAATAAATAATTACTGTACGTTCATGCTGTTTTTATTGTCTGTAATTTATGTATTAAATGAAATATACAGGCACATTTCTGCACAATAGTTCCTAAACTGATAATCATTGTGCCAGATAGTGACATCACAATTATTTTTCAAGGCTTTGTCTACACTTACACCAAATTTTTAAATGGAGTTTGACACCATCTGGTGGCAGTGTTAAGTTTTGATACTTTAGTACAACAATTTGACAGGGACTGTTTGAATTACCTACAAAATGTTTTAAAGATGCTGCAAGAACATAAAATAAGAGTGTGGCAGCTGAGGTGCTTTAACTTTTTACTCTTTCTATTAATATCTCATTCCACTTAGAAATCCTAGAACAAAAGACTCTTGCACACCTATACAAATAAATATGAGGAATTAAAAGTTTCTAAACTTTTGACATTTTGAAAAGTGGGGACGTTTTGATGCCTTTACAGTTCATTGATCAGTTCTACCAGCTTAAAGCTGCAGTATTATGTCTTCTAAGTGGACTATTTTAGCGCCTCAGCCTTGTTAGGCTTATATTTCATGATTTTATCAAGAATCCAGTTGAGCAGCTCTTTGGTTATTTGTAGAAGAGATGTTTCCGTCTCTCCTTCTTCTTTTTTTTTGGCACTTTTTAAATTATTGTAGTTACAAAACTGAAAATATGTTTACAACCCTGGTTTGCCTGGGAAGTCTCTTGAGGGGGAATAAAGAGGAAGTGATGGTCAGAACCAGAAACAGCAGAAGACTTTGTGGTCATGGTGCTATGAATACAGAGGTGATGTTATATGATACAACAGAAACCATATAGAAGATAATAAAACTTCAGCTTCAGCTCAGAATTCAACAAGACACAACTAGTAATTAGCAATTTCTTACAGTTTAAATGATTCAAGTGTCATTGTTAAAAATGCTGCTGTCATATCTTGTGCATCTATAAAGTTTGGTTGTTTCTTTAAACAGGCATACACTCACACCGATTTCCTCCCGAAAGTAAATTTTAATGCTCACTACCTCTTTTCACACTTAGTTCCAGATGTGACCACAGACTTTTTACTTCCTCTATACAGTCTGAAGACACCCTTCAACCCTTTTCGTCTTTGAATCATTACAGTGTCTTCCTTCATGATCAGAGATAAGTCCAGCGATAAGTACGGTAAGGCAGCACAGACTGTTTTTATGCTTTCACACCTGAAGTTTGACTGATTGCTAAAACGCTGTTTCAGTTATCATCTTTTCTTTTTTATGGCAGCAGTTATGACACAGGAAACAGTCCAGTCATATCACAGATAAACAAATAGATAATGTAATAAAGAAAAAAGGAAGAAGTTGATGAAGCATCTGAATTTCATTTTAATTTAAGGGTAGGAACTTTACTCTCTCTCTCTCTGTCCAGACGTGTCACATCTTTTCTCATGAACAAAGGACAGTAAAAACAATCAGTGTTCAATCTGTGCACTGCGTTGCTTCAGTGTACTTTCAGACTGGGTCGCTTACTCTCACTGAAAGAAGATCTTAATGTTACAGCATGTATTTAAAATTCTATTATACCTTGAACTTTGTTGCAACAGTTTATGTTGGGCAGGTATGTATGTCCTAATTCTAAGAATAAAGTATTTTTAGGCCGAGCTGAGTTCAAGAAACAGAAGGAATAAAATGTAGAGTTAGATTTGATCAATGCACTGATAAGCATAATATAAAAATGATAACTATAACCTTCTTAAACGTGTTTAAATATCATAAAAATATATAAAAGAATAATATCTCAATTAGCATATATGGATATTATCATATTTGTGTTGCATGCTACAATATTTTGAAGCGTTTAGGTGGCCTTAATCATGGCAAGGTGTCACTTTTCAGCAAAAGTGGAGTGAGTTTGTAGACAGAAGCGTCTGCATGTTAACTGTTTGTTTGCCAGCTACACGTTAACCGCATGTTTGGGGATGGAGCCATAGGTTTCGGTATGTGGTGGCTATAGTATGGCCAAAGACATGGAGCATGGGTGGAGCTTAAGGATCAGGAATGAAGCCATCTGTAACAGCACCCACCTGTCAGTCAAAGCGTCCCCGCTCTTAATCCTGCATAACTTTAAGCCTTAATATAATGTGAACAGGTGAGTTGTATATAAATTCACCCTCAGTACAGTTGTCATGAACGGGGAAATTAGCTACAGAGACCAAAACTGTTTTTTGGACCAGGCTGTAAACATGTTTATTTCTGCTGTGAAGTTGGACATTTGGACATGGGGACTTATAGAGACTGACTCACTTCTGGAGCCAGCCTCAAGTGGACGTTAGAGAAAGGGGGTTTCTGATGTTTTCAGTCACTTTAGGAGAACTATGTTGTAAATTAAGGTTGTGGGAAAGTCATAATAAAACATTGAACGCTTCCTCTTTTATCCACTTCCTCTTTCTTTCAGTTTGTGCCCACCTCATGCTTACGGACTCCTTCACTTTGTCTCTCGCTTGGTTCACTATCAGATTATTTAACCACCCTACAGCATGGGACGAGCGACCACCTTTTACTTCACCCTCCTCTACCTCCACCTCCTCTCCATCTGCTGGTGTCAGAGGTCAAACCCAGACAGCGAGAGGTTGTCCTGCGATCGGTGTGACCGACGGCTGTCCTGTAACTGCTCCTATGGCGGATTCACCAGTGTTCCCACGGTAACAGACCGTGCCCTGACTCTGGATCTCTCCTTCAACGAGATCGCCATGGTGACTGAGGATGATCTGAAAAGCCACAGACACCTGAAGGCTCTGAATCTCCACGGTAAGAAGTCATGATATGTTGAACAATAGATAGAAATATGAATAATGCATTAATATTAACATGTGCTCTAATTAAAGATAACATACTGAATACGAGGTTGTAAGAACCTCTAAGCTCCACTTAGTAGCTGTTCCAGAGCTTTTGATCACATCACATGATCTTCGTTAGCAGGCGTAGTCTTAATGGAACTCACAGTTTTTCTGAGGACTTCGTGTTTTGTTGTGCTTCAGGTCGAGAAAGAACTCTAGAAACCTCAGCTTTTAAAATGTGGACAAGGAAACACGTGTGAGCAGGACGAGACAACAATGATCCTGATAATAACATCTCTAAAAATGATAATCATAACAACAGTACCCAGAATAACAATGAAAATAACCACAATATTAACAACCATAGGAGTAATGATAATGAATTATAATCAATGATGATCATAGCCGCAGGATTGAATCCCTGACAACATTGTTGCAGGATGTTTTCATATGTGGATATTTCTGTCGTCCAGGTAACAAGCTAGCTGTGATCCACCCATCAGCGTTCGACTCTCTGTGGAGCCTGGAGGAGCTCGATCTGTCCAACAATCAGCTGACTGCTCTCAAACAGAAATGGTTTAGAAAGCTAGGAGCTCTGCAGCACCTCAACCTGCTCAACAACCCATATCGGTAAAAGCACTCAGGTTACGTATAAAGACTGAGTAGAAACCTCCACACTGCACATGATGTTTAAGTGTCTACCTACTTCTTCCAGCTGCCTGGGTTCTCCTGCACCATTTCAGACACTGGTCAGGCTGAGGAGGCTCAGGTTTGGAGGTCCTGCTCTGGAGGAGCTAAAGAGAGAAGATCTGTATGGAGTCACCCAGCTGGAGGAACTCACTGTGCATGGGAACAACTTGAGCCGGTTTGTGTTTGTGTTGTTGAGACCGATCAAATTAAATATCAGTTTTAGCAAATGTGGCTCAAACAGCAGGACACGGTGCATTTGTTGGGGATTATTATACAACAATAGATTCATTTATCTATTGTTCTAGTATTTCACAAAGCAGCTATGTGGTATTACAAAAATCCAAACAAAAACAGTTCAAGGTTAAGGGTTATCCTCAAATCCACTGTGTTACTATTCTCATCTTTAAATCTACCTCTACTCTCTCTCTGCAGGTACGAGCCCGGTACTCTAGCAGACGTCTGGCCGTTGGGTCGTGTCACTTTAAGCCTCCGAAGTGCATTTTTAACAAATACAGCCTTAGCTAGGGCTGTGCTCGAAGATGTGTCGTACCCCGAGACACCTATCATTCTTGAAGACCTCCATCTGATTGGGAATGAGTCTGTACAGCCCCTCACAGCAGCTGCCAAGAGAAGAATCAGGTCTGACAATAATCTACATCTCCTCTGTTTAAGTATTCATGCAGAAGCATTGGTGTGCCAAAGAAACCAACCAGGTACTCGTCTATTATGTCATTTTTCAGGCAAATAAGCTTAAAAAACGTTTCTGTGTCCGATGAAGCCATTGTTAGCTTTCTGATGGTGTTTAATGGAGTGCCACTCACCTCCTTTTGGTTGGACGGCGTCACCCTGACAGGAGAGGGCAGGTAAGAAGCCATCATGATCTACCAAACTCAAACAAAGTTGGGGGCCATCTTGCTAGAAAAATTTGTGACAAACAGATGACTGCATGGTTTGTTGGTTTTCTGTTGGTGTTAGGTGGGCAGAAGCCAAATGGACGGATCAGAAAAGCATTGACGAGTTCTTCTTACGAAACATTGTGGTGCTGGACGTCTGGAAGTTTGTCTCACTTCTGGAGCTGGGATTTCTGCTGCATTATCCCAGGAAGGTGTCTGTCATAAACGGCAGGGTAAAGTACAACGTGTTCATGAGTATATGCAGTAGCTGCAACTGAATAAGTGACTCGCAGAAGTACACTACATTTTATTTCAACTCTCTGAACTTCATTAGTGAAGGCTGAATTTTACCCTCAGGTGTTTGTGATGCCCTGTCCCACATCCCGCCTGCTAGTGAACCTGCAGTACCTGGACCTGTCCGACAACCTGCTGACTGAAATGACGCTGTCTGAGTCACTGTGTGACGGACATGGCACGCTGAAGGACCTCCGGGTATTAAACGTCAGTGGAAACGCTCTGAAGGTGCCTGCATGAAACTTAAACAAAAATAGTTTTAACATGTTGAGTCATTAGAACTGATCACATATAACATTTAGTGAAATTGCCTGCTGGCTAAAGAGTTTTCCTCTGTCCCTCTGGTGTCTAGTCTTTGTCGACGATCAGCCGTCTAGTGGCAGAGCTCTCCAAACTCACCCACCTGGACATTAGCAGGAATGCATACAGCTCCATGCCCCGAGCTTGCTCCTGGCCCTCCACCCTCCGATACCTCAACATCTCTGGGGCTAAACTTGAAACCATCACGCCCTGTCTAGCCACAACTCTGGAGGTACTAAAAGTGGACCATGTAGCAATAGTTCTGACAGACCTGAAGCCATCACAACAAATAAACTCAACCACTTTTCTCTTCTACTTTATCCTGTACAGGTGTTGGATCTGAGTAACAATGATCTCAAAAGCTTCAGCCTGTTCCTGCCTGCTCTGAGAGAACTCTACCTCTCTGGGAACAAGATTCAGAGTCTGCCTTCTGGATGGCTGCTTCCAAATCTGCAAATACTGACAATACAGGTAAGGACCAATCTTTTTTTTCTTTTCTTCCAATGCTCTTTATATATCCTACTGTAACGCCTCCTTGTTCTTCCACAGTCAAACACCTTGAACATGTTTGGCCGCTCAGACCTCCAGTCATACGAACGACTCCAGAACTTACAGGCGGGTCAGAACAAATTCGTCTGCTCCTGTGAATTTGTTGCTTTCCTCCAGTCGGACATTAAAGGTGGAGATGTGCAGTTAACAGATGGCGAGGAGAGCTACATCTGCGACTCTCCTCTCTACCTGCAGGAGGAACCAGTGGGTCAAGTTTATCTCTCTGTTGTGGACTGCCACCGGGTTTTGTTTGTGTCTGTGAGCTGTGGGCTGGCACTATTTGTTGCTATTCTGTTGTGTATCCTGCTGTGGCGCCTCCACGTGTTGTGGTACTTAAAGATGACGTGGGCATGGCTCAAGGCCAAACGTAACTCGCGGCGAAGGCAGAGATGCAGAGAGAGAGAGGGCCTGGAGTCATTACTCTCCTTTGATGCCTTTGTGTCCTACAGTGAGCAGGATGCTTGCTGGGTGGACAACTTTTTGGTACCTGAGCTGGAAGAGCCAAGGTAACTAAGAACATTATTTCTTAGTTGTCAAGATATCTCAAAGGCTACAAAGCCTAATTTCTTCAGTATTAGACTGTTTGTGTCATAACTTCCGAATGAATAATAAAGTAAAATCATTCAAATGTGAATTAAAGTGGGGTACCAGATGATTACTATAGCCTACACCACTTTACATGTACACTGATTTTTGCTTGTCATGGTATATCTGAGAACCCCACCTACCAAAACTAAAATTTAAACCTGTGGAGAGAAATAACCTTCTCTTTGGTTTATACCTCTTCAGGGACAATGATGAAGAGTCTGTGAATCACCGGCCTTTGACTCTGTGCCTCCACAAGCGGGACTTCCTTCCCGGACACTGGATTTTGGACAACATCATGAGCGCCATGGAACGCAGCCGGCGAACCGTCTTCGTCCTCTCTGAGAATTTCGTCCAGTCCGACTGGTGCCGCTACGAGCTGGACTTCTCCCACTTCTGGCTCTTCGATCGGAATGCTGGCGGAGAGGTGATCTTGATCCTCCTGGAACCGCTGTCCAAGGACGACATCCCCAAACGCTTCTGCAAGCTGCACAAACTCATGAGCTCCACCACCTACTTGGAGTGGCCTCAGGAGGAGGAGAAGATTGGGGAGTTCTGGAGGAGTCTCCGCAAGGCTTTGAGAGGAGAAGAGGAGGACTACTGAGAGGGAAAGACAAAAAGATGATAGAGTGAGCACACAAGGACATGCAAGATAAGAAAAAATTAAAATTTAATACATTCAATATTTGTTACTTTCAAAGAAAATGATTCAGCTGCACAACAGTTCATCATTTGTAATAATCCTAATCCTTTTTTACTTTGTCTATAATATGTATATGTAATAAAGAATTTCAAATGTACAACTAAAGATGAACTACGGCTTGATTTGCTGGTGGTGTGGTGAAGTGGCCACTTGGGGGAGTTGTTGATGTGTCATTTCTGCTACAACCTGAGGATGCTGGTAACAGTAACTTGTATCAAGTTGTTAAAAAGTAATAGCAGTGAGTGGTGACATGTTCTCTTAAGAGTTTGTCAAAGCAAAACGTATGAGCACTGAGACGTGTGGATATGGGAAGGGGGGAGAGGTCGGAGGTCAGAGAAGGGCTCTCTTATCTGATTGTACCTACATAAAAGCCTAAAGGGAAGGCCTCGCCGAGGCTCCCAGAAAGACCTTTCACCCTGGCAGCTCTTTCTTTTTTGTTCACCATCTCAGAGAAAACACCAATGAGGGAGTATCTCTTTACACGAGCTCGGTGACCTGCCCCAGTAACCTCTATCTCAAGAACCCTGTTAGGGTTTACAACCCCTATCCTATAAAGAAAAAAAAAGGAAAACCTAACAGCTACGAGGTCTTCGCTGAGCGCAAACACCTGGTCGGCTCAGAGAAGGGTCCCAACACAGAACCCTTTACCCTACAGTGTATAGTGTGTGTGCTCTAAGGTTACCAGCAGTGTTACAGTAGTGTGGATGTGCTGGAGCTTACCTCTCAGGACCTGAAGGGTCCTTCAAAGAAAACTCTCTTGTCTTGTCTTTCCCAGAAATGAATCTAACCGACAGGGACTTTTAAAGTTATATCATTTTTATTTTCCCAATAACAGTTTGTTTATTCAATACAAAAAAAGAAAATCTTGATAGAAACAATAAAGGATTGATTTGGTTCTGTTCAGGGCCTGGATCTGGCCATACTATGGGTCAAATTAAATAATTGTGACACTTTAGATTTTTAGTCACATAATTTATTTTTTACTTATCTGATCTCCAAACTGGCTGACATCAATTATTCACAGAAGTGTGCTCGTGCAGTATGGTAGCGCCCCCTTCTATGCACAGTAGACCAGGGAGACGCGACTGGGACGTATAGGCAAGCATCACCTCCGTGGAATAATCAACTCTCACCGGTTTAGGAGTTTTGCAAAAGTCCAAACTGCCTCACACCCAAACATCACCCACAAGTCCTGCAGGCTGAGGCTCCAGGAGAAAGAGCCAGAGTCTGTCTCATGCAGACTTTGTGGGTTACGGACCGCGACCTCTCGCTGGAGCTACTGTTTTTGTAGCACTGTTTCAGAGCTGACTTAGCGTAGCATAGCTGATGTCTTAGGCCTATCTGAACAGAGCCAGTCTCAACCAAACAAAGAACATAAAACTTTACTTATCATACAGAGTAAAGAACACACATTGTTAAAAACGGATACATGACAAATCATAATAAAAAAATTATATGGCAATGGAAACCAACTTTCTACCATGATCTTCACCAGAACAAGAATTCATATCAAAGTACAGGATAAATGAATATATGTGAATAAATGATGATGATGATGTCTGACAATATTATGTGGGTACATTGCATACAGAGGAATCCTCCTTTCTTCTCTTTTGTTTTTGGACTTTCTGTGGTGGATTTCTAAATAAGCATCCAGGCGATCGACAACAACTGCACAGATTCTGCTCCTCACACAGAAACTAAAGTACTGTATGTAACTTGTTATAGTTAGAAAATGACAATATGGACAATACAACCTGTGCAGCCAGGTGTCTTTACATAACACCAAAATCAACGTCCATGTCCTCCTCACAGAAGCTATTTAATATTTTTTTCAGGTAAGGATTACGCTGTGCTTCCTCCTCAACTCTCCTCAACAGCTCTTCATCTCCTCTTTCCTTCAGGTGACCCACAAAGTGTTCAAATATAGTCAGCACGGATTGTGCGAACTCTATCACGCTCTCTGTGTGGTTTGGAAACCCATAGGTATACCCTGCAGTATGCAAACCAAACACTTGCCCCTGAGCATCAAACACTGGGGAGCCAGAGGAGCCGTGATACATGAAGGTGTCGTAGGTTGCTATATTTTCTGCTCTAGTTCCATCGATCATGATGCTTTCAATGTTCTGATTTTTGATTAAGTTTTCAATTGAATGGATTGTAAAAATAGTTTCTTTGTACTTATCTAAATGATCACTGACAGCCTGGCCTCTCTTCTCTTTTTCAATGATACATGTAAAATCCATTTTTTTCACGCCTCCTGCTGGGTGACCAATGATGCAGGCTTCACCATTTTCAGGCACTGGACCAAAGTTCTTCAGTAGCCCAGGTGGTACCTTCAGTTTTTCTGTTTGTGTTGTTTGTCTCAGTTTCTGGACCTGAGGGTTGAGCTCAAGTACGGCATAATCTAGCTCATCCTTGTTTAAACAGATGTAAGAGTTATCTACGTTGAAGTAGTAGGAATTACTGAATGGCTCAGGATCGTCATAGTTGAACAACACACACACTTCTGTACCTTCCATGAGCCTGTCTCCATCAACACGATCTTTGAATAAGTGTCCGTTAGTCAGAATAAAGTTGTCAAACAACACAAAGCCTGTGCCCTGACAAACATCCGGAACAACCACTTTGCAGACTGACTCACCCAGTTTCAGCAGCTTCCTGACTCTGTGAACTTCACTGAACGACTGTTGGATCTTTCCAAAGTCTTCCTTCCTCAGTTCCAGTGCTGTCTGATAAGAATCACCAGGAAATCTACTCTGCATCAGTTCTCTCAGAGCTGGAAACTGCTTACGCAGTATTTCATAAATCTCCTGTGTGTCAACACTGCTGCCACTCTCTTTCATTTTTATTACTTTTCTGACACTGACTCCACTTTGCTTTGCTACATCTAAGACTGGCCTTGTGGCACTCTTCTGTTGTGGGTTACTTGATGTACCTGGGTTTTCCTGCTGCTCTTCATCATCTGCTTTCTCCCCCCGTGTAAGACATATCTTGAATTGTTTTCCATTTAGGTTATCAACTTTCTGTGTGCATTCTGTGATACGATTTTGTTCATCGTTGTCAGACAGAGTGAAGTTGCCAAGGTTGTCAATGAAGCGACCGTCTCTTTTCAGAGCCTCTTCTACAGTCTCCCCCTTTTCACCATAGACACAGAGATACTTGAACTGTTTGAGAGCATTGTTTCTAAAAAGCTGCTTTGTTCTGGTGTATTTCCCTCCTACTGTATCAATGTAGAAGACGGAATATTTCTCACTTGAATATGTTGTTTCATAATATTGGTCTTGGGCAACTTCAACCTGTTCTGACTCCTCTGATATGATCAGACACTTATCATGCTCGATAAGAGAGCACGGGAAATGTGTCGCAACAATAGATTTACGATCCCCTTCACCCAGCTGAATTACAATCTTTACATCTGAACACTTCATCTTCTTCTTGTAGATTTCAAGTGATTTTATCGCCTTCAGCACTGTGCAAGGTTTATCACAGGTAACAGTGTATTCCTCACAGTCAGTACGACTGAACTTCACTCTGAACTGATGTGAATGTCCATCCTGCAGAGAATTAGAGTGAGAAAGTAAAGGTTATGTGTCTTTGTTAATGTCATAACAATGGAGACTTTTGTGCATGCAGTGTATTAGTCAACTGACCATGGAGTCACAATCATTCTCCCTCTTCACTCGGGTTTGTGCAGCGGCCTTCAAAAAGAGAAAATGACTTAGATTTATTTCAGTTAACACCATGGACACAATTAATGTTTGACCAATAATAGAGCTATAAAGAAATCAAAGTTGTGTTAATGCACATATGTGTGTGCTTGTGTGTGATACGGTACACCAGTCGAGTCACTTGGTATGGTAATAGACAAGAAATCTGTGAACTAGCAAACCCAGTAGGGGCCTATGATATGATATGTCATGTTTGAGTTACAAAAGGTCCAACTTAAAAACCATTTGAATGTGAACATGTTCTCACTGCTTTGCCTTGGCATCAGATCTGTGGCATAACACTTACCTCATAGTTCATAGCTTCACCCAGCTGACAGTCTGTAGCTCCACCTGGTTGAAAGCTTGTAGCTCCACCTGGCTGTGTACTCTCTGTGGGGGTTGAGCTCCCGTTGCTTTGAGGATTGTCCTGATAGAATAATGGATAAATCATTTGGACACGCTTAATAATTCTCCAAAGAAATGATGACCAAGTTAGAACGCCAAAGTTACAGATTTAAAGTTAAAACATTTGTTAAGTATTAAGCTGTTACTTACACTTTTCTTGAAAAAGGACCTGATGTCCTTTGACTGTGACTGTGACTTTCTGGAAGGCATCTAAAATACAAAAATGCAGTTAGTTGATGTTTAAATGACATGTTTACACAATGAACTAAAATGAGCTAACTTAGATCGTACACCATTAAAAAGAACGGACTCAAGTAAGTTTTATCCATAGAGGTGTCACTGCAGCTCATACCCAAATTTATGTCATTAACTGATGACTAAAATCTGCATGTAAGTTATGCAGTAATAAACTCAAAATGGTTATATTTACCACTTTTTAATTGTGTTTCCAAAGCAGCACATTTTATGGATAAACATCTAGCAAATGTCAAGATGGCTATTGCCAATGCAGATTACGTTCTTACCAACACTGAAAAAAATAACTCATAAGATTTACTTAAAAAATATATTGTAAGTATTGGCACACAAATAATTTAAGTAAAATTTAATGCTGCAATATCAAGTAACACTCATGTTTTATGGTAAGTATATTTTATTTGATACTGGCAAATAAACCATGGATGTAATTAAGTAAATGTTACTTAATATCTTCACAACTGTTAAGTTACATTTATTTAAACAATTTAGGTAAAGTCTACTTGTTTTTCATAGAAACATAATTTTCCTCAAAATCTTAAGTATATTTTATATATTTGTAGTATTTGCTGTACTACTGTAATTTAGTAGATTTAAATTATTTTCTTGTGCTTGGCATTGTAATTTACTTGGTTGCATTACGTTACATTACTCACTAAAATTAGGTAATCAGTGCCAGTTTTCTTTTTCTTTTGATAAATGTTACTCAATAAATTTAACCAATACTCTATGCGTTTAATATCTATCTATCACATATTACACAACTAAATTACAATGCAATTAAAGTGTTTATTTTTCATTTTAAACAGTTCAACAAACAAGTACCATTAAGGTAAATCCAGTACTATTGTGGATTGATTTGCCCAAACTTTTATGGGGCAGCCATAAATTTAACATTGCCATGACTGATATAAAAAGAACAAACAGACAGTATTACACAGTATACACTACATCCAATAAACACTACTGTGCCAAAATATTAGGAACACTGTCAATAGCATTAGATTGTGCAGGTGTCCCAATACTTTTGTGCATACAGTACATATCTGGACTAGTGCTTTTCAAATATGCAGTGAAAAACTTGCCACCCTCTGAAACAGAATTTCAATGTCCGTTACAGAAATATAATACTCAGAGATTCAAGAACGTTTAACACACAAACAGGCTCAAAACAACTTCTTTGAGAGAGTCAGGATAGAAACAGCCTCTTAAGCTTGTATGTATACCTCTATTTAAATAGAAAAAAAAAAAACAGAAAGTAGAAGTACTGCATTAATAGTTGTGCATTATATTGTACTGCATCAGAATCTGTACTAACAGTAAATTAAAGATGTATCTCCAACAAAAGGTACTATATTTAAACTAAGACTAAGTATATTTTTTAAAGAAAAATATCCAAATTTGTATCATACTACTGAAAGGTTGGTATTACTGGTAAAGAGCAAATACACAGTATTACACATTATACACCACATCCAACATAGATCTGGTAACATAGTCACTTCTCAAATATGCAATTAAAATACACTCTGAAACAGTGGAATTTCAACATTTAAACCAGTCCTCAACTCCAAGTGTCCACAAAGTCCACTGGCTCCTCCAAAGCGTACCCTGAAAATGAAGAGACACAATTTAAATGGTCTAAAATATTGAGCCACAATTGTAATATTATGTTATGATGGATGACTAAGGGTGTTGCTCGCCCAGGGCGCTGTGTATGTGTGTAAAACTACTTTGACTTATGTTTTTCAACACCTAAACACTTATGAATACACAACAATAAAGTGCAAAAGCTTTTAGTGCAAAATTTCCACACAAGAACATTTTTAACAATACAGAAACTCAAAACAATATTTTAAAATTAAAACGTTTCACACAAGAATATTTTCATAGGACTATGAACTCAAAAACAATACTTCAAGTATTAGAAAAATGGATACAACTACAATAAATTAGAGGGGACAAATGTGCATACAGCCCACTAGTACTACTACTAGAAACTGTACAATAGAATAGTGAACTGTCCTGAGGTACACATGGTTACTTATAATAATAAAAAAATAAAACTAGAAAAATTTCGAAAGAAATTTTGAGTGTGCGTGACGCTGTGGCCGAGGGTCTGTATTTAAAAAGCACACCTCAAATAGTCATTTTTAACATGTTTATTTAGACACAGGAGCAGCGAACATTTTCTTGTGCGCCCTAACGGCCGCCGGTGCGCCCCTGGATGCGCCGTGCGCCCCGGGATGCGTGCGCCCCCATCGGTCTGTCCGACGCCCCCCTCTGCCTTGTCAACACCCCGCTCCCGGGGCGCCCGCTCCGCTAACTTAATGAGCGGTACCGAAAATTACCGAGGTTTTTTGCTTTTTCGGGCGTTCGTGCGCCCCCCACGGAGAATGCGCCCTGGGCGGCCGCCCACATTGCCCATAGCTAGGACCGGCCCTGGCTAGAGCTAATGCGCTAGCAATCAACATTAGCATGTTATCATTAGCATGTTAACATTAGCATGTTACCATTAGCATGTTACCATTAGCATGTTAGCACTGACGCGCAGGAACGATTTTTGGCCAAACCGGATTTCCAATCATCGAACCGACATAACTGAGGGCATTCTGTGCCCTTCCTAAACGTCTACATAGTCGTTTTGTGTCGATAAATGAAGAAATGTGCCCTTGGGAGCAATTCAGAGAAACGTTACTTCTGCTTTCCTCCAGAAAATTTCCCGCCTTTTTATCATGTGAGAACTTTTTATAATGTGAGTGAGACGACAAATTTTGCTACGTTTCTATGTAGAAATCGTGTCTGTAGTGGCTCATTTGAGGCCACGGTAGTCGAATACGTTTTATTTTTTTACTGATCGTTTTCTCTCCTCTCCACTCTAGCGATGACATCACACACTCTAGCTCTATACACACAATACACACCCATTCATTTTTTGGCAAAACCCGTTTGCCGGGACTCGTTTGCCCTGGGGAGGATTCCTGAACTGTCCTTGGGTGAATAGTAGTGGAACAGGACGGACGGTCCTCCCTCTTTTGGGCTTGCTTGAGACGCTCCCTTTTTTTTTCTTCACTGAGGCACTCACTTGAAGGGAGCATGAACAACTCATGCAATATTTGCATAATATGCTCTGTCCGTCTCACTCAGTCAGTGGAGGAGCAAGGAGGAGCCTGTGTGAGCATTTCTACTTACAGACAGCCTGGACTAATGTAGCGTTATGCTGACTTTAAATTAACTTATGAACACTAACATATCTTGCGTCAAACTATCAAAATACATGCAGACCTATATATTATCACAAATTTAAAACAGAACTGTAACAACATACCTGCGTGCCACACCTTGCTCTGTCTTCCTGTAACGTCCGAAGAGGCAGAACCGGTCCTGTTGTATTGTGCTCATGCGACAGGTGTTTCAAAATGCTACACTTTCAGAGTAAAGTTTATGAAGTATTTCTAGGTTTAGGTACATACAACTATTAATCATTTAAATAGTATGAGGAAAACAAAAGTAAAACTTACTCTTCCCCCATAGTTCATGTATTACGTTAATACAATGTTTAATTTTACTTAAAACACTCTAGTCTTCACTGCATCTTTATTCAGTGAAATGTTTTAACTATCTACAGATGTAGCACCACTGAACTTTTTGGAGACCGAGTAAAAAAAATCCAACTCTTTCTTTTCAAATTTCAAGTGTCAGATCCATCCATTATCCATATTTGTCCCGATTGTATTCATAAGGCCATACTGTATATGTAAAGGAAATAAATCTTACCTTCACTCACTGACGACTCTACAAACGTGCGCTGTTTGAAAATAGAATAAAGGAAAAATGAAGGTGTGTTTCCTCACTGTGTACTTGATGTACTGAGTCACAGTGTTCCAGGAAGCTCTAACTACCACATACCACATTGAACCCCTCCCAATTATCCGTTGCCATTGACAGATGGCAGTGAGTGATTGGCTGTTGTGGCACAGTTTCAGTACAGGAGACACTTTGACATGTCAGGTGATCGCCGGAAATCATTATGTGTTCAATAACAAAAGATGTCCATGGCTTTTAAAACAGTTTTTTGGCATATAGGAACTTGATACCTTTAATGAAGTACCAGATACTTAGTTTAACCTCCTCCCTGGTGGTACAGTTTCAATAGAATACACGGCAAAACTTGAGGGAGGGCTGGGCACATTTCCAGCTTAGAGCTAGATCAGACTGCTGGTTCACTGCGGGTAGGTGGATGGAGTCCATTCAATCCAACCTATTTTACACAGTCAGGAGCAAACAAAGACTAAAGGGATAAGAAGAATACCACCAGTTGAAAACAACATATCAGAAGATAGAAAGAAGACAAGGAATTCAACAAACCTTCGCTTTTTAGTCACAACATTGCTGAATACGACCCAACTATAAGACTTTGGCGATCGGTATTTCAGTGTTGATTTTCTCATTCTGGTCATTGACACTTTTAACAACTTTCTATGGAAGCATTTTGTTTTATTTAGTAGTATTGAGCTCGCACCGAAACAATACAGTCCAGCCAGTGTTTCCACTGATCCGAGTAAAAGTAAGAAACCAAGATATGCAGCAATGCACCAGCAGAAGACTGAAGAAACATGGATGTAAAGAATATTTAGAAAATCTTAGCAAATGTTAAATAAGGGAGGAAATTCATTCAAGTCTGCTAAAGGATGTGCACGTTGTGTTTGAAGGTAAACACAACAGGCCAGTTTGAAGACGAATTAAACCAAAGTGCAAAAGTATGACCGTGTGTGTGAAGAGATTTTCTGACACACTGATGAGGTTTTATAAATATTTAATAAATATAAAGTTGATATCAGCAGCAGTCGATGTTGACAAACTAAACTCCTGGCACTGAAAGTTTGGAGGTTGGAACAGTAACAAAATAAAAAAGACGCCAGCCGATGAATTGATGATGTGAAGTTTGAGTCTCGCCTCCTCCACGGAGTGTTTTACATTATAGAAGATCAGCTTCAGTGAGCGACAGTGATGTGTTGATTCCAACTGCTACAACGTTGGCCCTTTGCTCAAATTCAGCTTCATACAAATTAAAAAAGGTAACAGATCCGACATTGGAAATAAAAGTGGTGTCAACAGAAGCGTGTGCAAACAAATGATAAAACCTTTTTTTTTTTTTTACATACATTACAAAGTAAAGCAATGATTTATCACAATGAAAACCAACATGCACGACAGCGAGGTCCAAAGTAAACATATCTTTCTTGTGTCAATCAAATACTGGATCTGTGCTTTAATACTTTTGTTCAAGTTGGCAGCAGTTTTTTTTTTGGCATCACAGTGTCCTCAAACAGAGACCCAAACCACCAGGGAGCACTCTGCTGGAAACTGTGCAAGCGTTCAGTCAAACAACACGTACCGAGGAAACAAAAGCCTTCAAGAAGAAGCAGCAGCCTGAGTCAGTTCCTTGCAGCGCTGACTTTGACACTGTACTGCCAAATGTTTCTCAAAGTTGTCACGACTCCTTGACGTAAACACAGCGGAGTTCCTCGGGGCTCTATTCGAGGCCCAGGGAGAAGTTAATCCCGTGGACGATACCGATGATGATGGGTTGCCAGGCAACCAGATATCTGAGCCAATCAAGCAGCTGCCCGTACAGGACGTGTGTCTTTTCCCAGCTGGCAGGAGATGAAGGAATTAAGGAGAGTTCTCGTATAGACGCATTTAAAAACATGGTTTGGACCCTAAAGTGAAGTCCTATGGGACTGTGGGGATACATTGATTAATAAGACCTTATATTTTAATTAAATAGGCTGCAACTGATTCATATTTTCCCACCTATTACTGTTAGGGCAGTTAATAGTCTGCAGGAACTTCAGGGAGAAGTTTAATAGTCGATGATTTGAAGATTTGAAGTAAAGATCTACTTTTGGATTTGACACTGATCAAATCTGAGTTCCTCTCACATCAACAGTGTTTCCATATTTCTATTGTAAAGCAGCTTCTGGAGAGCTACACCCGGTATTAACGTGTGTTTGGATAAATATAAATGACCACCAAGATCAGACCAATCAAAAACTGGAGGTCTGGAACACATTCAGCGACATATCTCTTGTAGTTTTAACACTAATATTCCTGTTAGTACCCGTAACTTGTGTGTTTCAAGATAAATAACATGTTACAAACACGATTAAATTGTGCACAATTAAAAATACATTAATCGGTTTTGAGCTTGATTTGTTGAGTGAGTCTACGGCAAATTCCTAATCGTCCGTGCCTTGTTGGAAATTTGGTCAAAAACTTTGTTGAGGCATCGCTGTAATGTACCGGTGGCTAGTCCGTGTCTGAAGGGCGTCTTACCTGCCAACATTTAGCAGCGAGGTGTTTAAACGCACACTTCAACACCGTTTGCACTAAATCTATAAAAGAAGGCAACATTTTATTGATGGCATACATCAATTTTTACAGATACAGTAAACAACAAACAATACGGGCGAGAAAGTCCACTGTCTGCGACAAACTGCTACTGTTGATCCTCCATGCATTTGGTCTTTACAAACTAAACCTTTCAAGTGATCACTGGAGACATGAGGAATTTAGATATGTGGAATGTTAACACCAGGTGAACAGGAAATGTTCCTGAGTGGAAAGAACAAATCACACAGGGTCTATGAAAGGATACGGGTTGTTCATCATCCTCTTCAGGTCAACCTTCTCGTTACAGTACGGACATGTCTGCTTCTTACCCACGATGCACCAACCGCGAATGCAGAACTCGTGGAATCTGAAGGTGAAGTTAAGGCCAGAATATTATACGTCACAAATGACTGACAAAGAGAACATGGCAGGACATGGTTAGCTTAGAAAACAGGGAGAAACAGCTACTTTTGGAAAGTAATGTAATACATATTGTAATTTAGTCCATGTACTTTGACCTCTGACCTCCCCTGTGAGGGGTCAACAGAGATAGAAAGCCATTTCTCCTGCACGGATCAACTGAGCTTTAGGATACATGTGTCCACAGGAGAGCTGGTAAGTGTCTTCTATGAATCCTTCCTCCTCCAAGTCCACCAGGATCCTCTGACCGCACACCGCACAGATGTCGTTGGTCAGGCTTCTGCTGGGCATGCCTCCCTTGTTATAGTACTGAGAACACATGAGCAACGTCAGCAATGTGTGTTACATTTAGCTAGGTGAGCCAAAACAGCTGTTAGCAGCTCCTGTTTGCGGTGTACCCATGGATGTACATGAAGATAAGGAAGGTCTTTTTTCTCTGATTACAGAGCAGATTTCTGGATGTTTATTTATCAAAGATAATGACATCTACAGAGCGTGGAAGTCTCACTGAATCTAAAAATCTGTGTGTCTGTGTGTTGTGATGAATTGCAGCAGTTGGCCCGTTACGTACTGATGCTACTCAAATAAAACAAAAAGAAGGAACGAGTCTTACCCCGATTGTTGAAGCCATGTAGTCAGAGCAGATTTCAGCAAAGTCTCTGCCCATGACGCCGTAATAAAGCCCGTAAAACAGCATGATTACACCTACGTCCATAGAGTCCTCCGCCTTGATCCTGCACAAAGTAGAAGGGGTGTCTCTTTGTAAGTGGAGGTAATTCATGTGTCTTTAAGTACATATAAAGTGTGAACTGAGAGACATTTAAACTGACAGACCAGAGATCCGACACTTAATTTGTGTTTTTAAAACCATGTTTAATAATATCAGAAGGTAGGAAAACAGGTAATTACTTTGGTAATGGTCAAAGTAAACAATGTTCTGATGTATCTGATCAGCTCTCAGTTTGCCTCATTCCTACACCATAACAGCACTCACTGAACAACTCCTCCAACCAAACGTACTTGGTAGGAAGTATCTCCTTAAAGACAGCTGTCAGAGTAAATGAACATCGCAGTGTTCCAGTGGAAGTTGCTTTAAAAAGGACTTTCCTTCAAGTTCAGTTTCAGTTGGATCTTCTGATTGTCTCACCTGAAGAAGACGTTAAAGCCGAACATGGTGAACATGATGGCCAGGTATCCCAGGACGCCCACTGCATAGCTCAGCTTGTAGATCAACAGGAACCACTTGTAGACCATCCTGAAAAACATGGAAAGGTGTCATCTCCAGTAGGTTTGTGAATAATTGTGTACAAGTTTGAATGTGAACCGTGAAAGAAAAGCTTTCGTCTGGAGGTCAAACATGTTTGCTTGTTTGCTGGAGGACCAGACGTAGTAGCTTTAAGACAGCAACGGTTACAATCCTCTGAACATCAGGGTCTAGTTTCCTCTCACCTCGGCGTCCTGCAGGACAGCGGCTTGCGAGTGGCTCTGAAGATGACGTAGCTGGTGACGACGGAGAACATGCCCCACATGGACAGAAATCTCCACCAGTAGAGTTTGATGGTGAAGTAAAGCGGGACCACCCACATCTGAACAAGAGTCACCAGCTGAGGAGGAGACGGACAGTTTATTAGACGCAACATTGTTCTTAGTCTTCTGCGGTTTCTTTAGTCGGTGCTGTACAGAAGACATCGTGGTCGTACGTATTCGTGGAGCTTTTTTGAGAAAACAGCCCCAGTAATATCGTCGGTTTGAACTCATCTTGGGGGGCTTGAGGTGACAAACTCAGCACAAAGCTGGTTACAAACTGTTGGATTGGATCTGAAGAATTTATGGAAGTTCTCTCTAAATGCAGAGCTCTGTGGACCTCTAATGTATGAGTGGCCTTGATAAAGTTGATTATTATTATATATCGCAGGGCTAAGTTCCACCACAGGTACAGGGATGCGATGCGATCTGTGTGTGTGTTCTCTGGTTCATGTTTCGAACCCCACCAGAAGCACCGTGGTCCGTTTCAGAAGAGTCTCTACACTCGGCTCATTGGTACAAACCAAGTAAACAAAGTCTGGCGGCTTTGTGGTGGAGTCTGAAGTTACGTGGATGTGATGTGATGTAGACCAGTGTTTCTCAATCCTGGTCCTCTGGGACCACTGCCCTGCATGTTTTAGATGTTTTCTCCTGCACCACGCCTGATTCAAATGAGTGGCTCCTTATCAGGCCACTGCAGAGCTCATTTGAATCAGGCGTGGTGGAGTAGGAAACATCTAACATGCAGGGCAGTGGTCCCCGAGGACCAGGACTGAGAAACACTGATGTAGACCAGAGGCTGCAGCAAAAACAGATGTTTTTCCTTTTATTTGTCGTCTGTTTTGGCTCCAGCTGTCCGTGCTGCATAACAAAAACACAGCATGAGCCAAATGTAATATCTAGAAAAATGTGACGCCAATCAGACCGCTCAAGCCTCCAAAATCAGCCGGGAAAAGTCTCTGAAACCGAGACTAAACTCTGAGACTCGGGCTCACAACTTATCCTGCAAAGTCTTAAGAGTTAGGAGCATCACTCACGTTGTACGAGCGGTGGTGCCTCTGCTTCCACTGCACCAGGACTATCTGAGCCACCACCAGCGTGGCGATGAGGATCAGGACCATCTCGGCGTGCATGGCCTCGTGACCCCGGTGCTTCACGTGCAGACGCTCATGTTGTACCCTGTGGTGGAAACACATGGAGAGAGGAGATGATGCAGCACTGAGGTCTGAACTAAATGAAGACTGTGGGTGTCGGCGTGGACTCACTTCCAGTTTTCTCTGTGTGTCATCTTCAGCAGGTCGTCCTGTAATGAAGGCAGGGACAGAAATAGCAGCTGTTAGTCTCCCAGGACACTTTCATGTAGGTTAATTAGACTTGATAACGCAGTGACAAGTCAAATAAACCCAAACAAGACGTGATATATGATTTAAAAGGTCGTTTTTTTTGGGAGGTTCTGCTGTGTTGCCACGTCCCTACAGCAGCAGACTTAGCTTTAGAAACACGTTAGCCACCGGTAAGCTCGTTTCAACGTTAAAAGTGTCCGTTAACGGGCAGAAGGTGCGGACAGGTGCGTTATTAAGTCGCTGTACTCACCTGAGGGTGGACACCTGCCATGGTTTGGCTGTTTTTCCTCCACCCCCTCCTCCAGGGAAAGCTGCAGCCGGCGAGCTGCTACGTTAGCTCGGCTCTGACAGCAGCTTCCGCCCGCTGACTCCACAGCGTCCGCGCTACGGAAGGCCGAGAGGGTCAAAAATGTCCCGGCGAGTAAATGTTAGAACTGAGGCGAAGTAACAAAAATTAAGTATATATACACTTGTTTTTTAAAAAATTGTGTTACTTTCTGAATTGTAGATTAACACTGAAGTGAAATAAAACAATCAGTCCTTTACCCAATTTACAAATGTCTATAGATACAGATCAGAATCAGAAACACTTTATATTATTACCACAGCTTCCAAATGGTAAGTGAGATTGTAAGTGATAGCAAGAAAATAAACCTGGTGGTGGTTGTTCGCCCAGGGCGCAAATGTGGCCAGGACCGGCGCTGTATACACTTATCATTAATGATTGTCTACTTTATTATTCATTTTATCTTGTTTTGTTGTTTCTTATAGCATTGTTTTTATCCTTGTGATCTGCTCCGACTGTAAAGCACTTTGGGTCAACTTCTGTTGTTTTTAAATGTGCTATATAAATAAAATTGACTTGACTTATATCCTATTTTAACACTATATACACACACACGTATAAATAAGTTAAATAAGACCAGCAGCAGTAAAATAAAAACCAAGTAACAGTGAACTATGCAATATGCAAGTCTAAAACCTTATAAAGAGTTTAGTCTTTGAGACTGTGCAGAGAATCAACACTGAT
Source organism: Larimichthys crocea (assembly GCF_000972845.2). NCBI lineage: Eukaryota > Metazoa > Chordata > Actinopteri > Sciaenidae > Larimichthys > Larimichthys crocea. The sequence goes on along the minus strand of NC_040024.1, from coordinate 7,546,149 downwards.
TGTATAAAGTGCAGTATGCATGCATATGTAGTCAAATTCCTCGTGTGTACACACACCTGGCCCATAAATCAAATCAGATTTTATTTGTATAGCCCAAAGTCACAAAGTACTTTTGCCTCAGAGGGCTTTACAATCTTTAAAAAAAAAAAAAGATCTTTATTTCTAAATTGTATTCACTGTTCGTCAATGAGGCATTTTACATCACAAGTCGTCTACTCTAGAAAGAATCACTCAACGCAACTTCATTTAGCAACATTTGACTCTTTATTCCTTGATCAACAAAAACATTGCCTTCCTGAGTCTGTGATGCAGCTCCTTGTTCATGGTCGACCTACAAAAAGAGAAACTTCAGTTAACAGACCAAAAAAAAAAAAAGTTTCGAACAGGATGGTCAAACAGACTTGAATTCGCTCAGACATCCAAGGAAGGTTTGGGCCATCTTTGGTCGACAGACCTCTGGTGGAAACTACGAATGGCAGGAAATAATGTCATCACAGCGAACTGTAGGTCGTCAGTCTGTACATGACAGCTGGACTTCAGTTAAAATATAATCTTCAGAAGAATACATACCAGACATTAGGCACCATCAGCGATATGAAAGCCGGGAGAGTCACGTCCACCCTGAAAGGGACGGACATGTAACAACAGGTTAGTTAAGAAGCTAAAGATAGATTGATTTTGTTCACGTCTTTTAAATTCGCTCAGACATCCAAGGAAGGTTTGGGCCGTCTTTGGTCTGTCGACCTCTGGTGGAAACTACGAATGGCAGGAAATAATGTCATCACAGCGAATTGTAGGGATCAAGGTTGAGTAGAATTCCCTGATTCAGATGAGTATGTTTTTTAATAAAGCAATAAAATTTAACAGCATTGGATTCATAGAATCACACAGAAGCCATTTAGTTAAATACCGCAGTCTTAAAAAAAAGGAAAAAAAAGAAGGCATACCGGCTTCTCGGGTTAAGTCGTCACCTGTTGACGATTCGGTGGTCATGACAGCATCGCTGTAACGTTCACCCTAAAAGCGAGAGACAAAGTTAGTTTGCAAAGCAAAGAGATGTGATGACACAAGTTATAGACTTGTTTCTTATTGTTCGCTCAGACATCCAAGGAAGGTTTGGACCGTCTTTGGTCTTCCGACCTCTGGTGGAAACTACGAATGGCAGGAAATAATGTCATCACAGCGAATTGTAGGGGAGCAGGTCAACAGATGAAGGTTGAGCATGTTTTAAATAAAAAGGTGTCAGGCATTTACAGATTTTAAAGATTTAAGTTATGAATTTAGCCAAACGTATCTGAAACTAAGGGCTGCAAATGACAACTGAAAGTCTGGACCATAAAACATGGCATTGAAAATGGCAAAAATGTAATTTTATTTACTTTACTTGTTTTATTCAACCAACAAACTAAAATGTTTACAGTCATATACTAAAGAAAAGCATGAAACTATCAAATCTGAGAAGGTGTAAGTCAAGTCAACATTGGTTATCAACATGAGATTATCAGATTCAAGAAAAACAACCTATGGTTCTTTAACATGACTGGACATTAGAGATACATACCGGCTTTATGTCACAAGTGATGGCCTTCGAGTGTCACGTCTCAACGAATATGCAGACGTTTCTTTCAGCCTGAAAGTAAGATTTCTATTTAGTGATGATATTTAAAAAACAAAACAAAACAAGAATGGCAGGAAATAATGTCATCACAGCGACAGGTCTCTAAATTTAGACTTTGTTGGATTGACAGATTCACCAAGCAGCTAATTTAACACACTATGTAAAACTAGAAGAAATAAAAACATACCAACTTCACAGGCTTTGATGGTCATCGATGTTGAAGATAGCTTGACACGCCATTCATCCTGAAAGTGAGACAGATAATGTGACTTCTGGAGCAAAGACATGTGATGGACAAATTATAGACTTCTATTGTTCGCTCAGACATCCAAGGAAGGTTTGGACCATCTTTGGTCTTCCGACCTCTGGTGGAAACTACGAATGGCAGGAAATAATGTCATCACAGCGAAAAGAAGCGAGTAGGTCTACAGCTCAGAGGCTCGTTCAGGTGATCACACTGGCCTTTTGTTTTTCTTCTGGACTTCACATTTATACGACATTAGCAGCCCTGCTGCAACATTTTGGGTGGAACGTTGTCCTCATTAACATCTTTAGTGGCATTGTGGTTATGTTGCAGATTTACAGTGATTACTTCACTCTAGCTGCATTTTAATTTCACTCACCTGTGTCTTGGTTCAGCTGAGCTGATGAATTACTCTCATCCTCCATCGTGACACCAGTGAGCAGCTTCTGTACGGTGTCCCTGAAGGTCATGATCCTCTGTGACTGACGTGACCCTGGTAGAACATTTTGAGTGTTAGAAAACTAGAATGCAAAAGTCAAAAAGCACAACTACACAGACAGTTATCATCAATGCTAGTGTGCCATGGGGACAGTCAGAGACTACGTCCAGGTTTTAGACAGTCTGCGGGGACGTCACGGAGACTACGTCCAGGTTTTAGACAGTCTGCGGGGACGTCACAGAGACTACGTCCGGGATTTAGACAGTCTGCGGGGACGTCACGGAGACTACGTCCAGGTTTTAGACAGTCTGCGGGGACGTCACGGAGACTACGTCCAGGTTTCAGACAGAATATTTAATACTAACACAGTAGAATTCACTAATAGATAAGCACATGTGAGATAACTATAAATACGCTTGACACAATATACCGCAGAACGCCTTTAACTCCAGCTAAAACATGTCATGAAAAGGTGTCATAAGCATGGCACTAATACACACAAATAAAGGTTTTGGATGTAGTGTTAGACTCATGTTAATTATTCATTAATGTGGAGTATTTTATCTCATTACCTCCACGTGTTGGAAACTGCAGGAAGTTAAACTTTTATGACTTTAAAAAGTTTTTAAATTGTGTCCAACAGTCATAAATCTATAAAAACTAACAACAAGCTCAGTGAGTAACAGCGAACGAACATTTAAACCAACTTTAAACTTATTTTAAAACACCAAACTTTGAAAGGCCGCTCATATCTAACGTCCGTTATAACGGTTACATTTAAAAAAGACCGCCAAATGATGACCGTTAACGAACTAACGGTCACGTTTCAGGACAGCGTGTTGGAACGTTCAGCCTCGCGCTCTATCTGCCACCATCCGCCACATTTGCCGCCACTTCTGACGGAAACGGCGCCAAATCCAGGTCCTACAGTTTCTGCTGAACACAAACAAACTCACATTTATGGACTGCGGAGACATTTTAAAGCAGATTTTACCGATGAAGTCAGAGAAGTCTCCGTGACGTCCGCCGAGATCCGCCGCGCCACGTTCAAATGACGGTGACCGGGTTTCCGCTTCTTTTTGTTCCGCCAGGCGGCGGTCAGACTGCTGCATGGCGCCTTAGCGCCACCTACCGGACAGGAGGGTGGCATCTTCTACATTTTTCAAGGAGTTTTATTTGTCATTACAACACATGTAAACATGGGATGAAACGAAATTGGTTTCCCCTGGTCCTGGAGCAGCCCAATATCCAAATATAAAATAAAATATAAAATAAATAAAATAAAATATATATATATAGAACATAAAATATAAAAAGTAAAGGCAAATTTAAATGTAAGAAAAGTATATACAATAAATAGAAAACAACAACAGTGGTGAGGTAGTGAGATGTGCAAGTGTCCAGGTTGTGCAAACACTGCATTGTGCAAGTAATTGCAGTGCAAAGTATTTTTGTATTATTGTCTGTGCATCTGTGGTGGGGGGTCCAGATGGGGGATGAGGGGCAGGGGCTACAGGGATCCTCCAGAGTTCAACAGTCAACTCTCTGTGCATTTATTATATACAATCCAGTGGTGGAAGAAGTTGTCAAATAAAATAAAATAAAATTAAATTAAATTAAATTAAATTAAATTAAATTAAAAACATATTCAAAGTGCCAAATGTAAAATATACACCGGAGTCAAAAATCACATACAGTGAATTTATATTGGTGGTTTTGGTGCATAACAGACAGAAAGTAAAAAAATCTATATTTTCACATTTCATATTTGTATTTTATATATTTTTTTTACATCTTCACTTATATTTTGTAAGGAACAACCACAAAGAGTCAAAAGATTACTAGAAAGTGACACAAACGACCACAAAGAGATGCAAAAAGGACTTTCCAAGAGACGCAAGCGGCTACTTCAGAGACGTGAAAGAACTATGCATTGAAAAAGACTACAAAGTCAGGGGTGTCCTCTGAGTCGTGTTTGTGTCTCCGAGGGTCTGAGAGTTTTGGTTCACCTGTAAATGTATTACTGGAAGTTGATTGGTCTTCCTCAGACGGTATAAAACGGATGTAGTGTCTGTGACATCACCCACAGGTTTCTGAAGCTCGGTGCGGTGGCTCTGGTTGTCTCCATCTGGACAGTGGACTGTCTGTGGTCTGCCCTGTGCAGGGTATGGAGAAACATGACATCAGTGGATAGATTCAGAACCAGTAAATAACAAAGATGTTGAAGCTGATGCAGGTAATTATGATTATGAAGTGTTGCTTTGTCATGCTGACATGATGGAGGACAGATGCTGGTTGATGGCCCTGTGTGCTAAAATGTTGGCTGGTTATATTTTGTATTTTATATTTCATGTTCAGTGCTGTTTGGACAGAGAGAAACGCAATTTCAATTCTCTGTATGTCTTGTACATATTGCAGTATTGATAATAAAGCTGACTTGAACTTAAAAATAAAAATACGTAAACATACAGTTGCAATGAAAATTATTCAAGTCCTGTTGAAAATACAATCTTTCAGTTGTTTATGTCATATGCATGGATGCAATATGTCTTGAAGATGAAAGGAGCTGTGCAGTTTGTGCAGAAATAAAGTAAATAAAGTATTTAATTGTACATGGTTTTTATCTTCTAGTTCTATTTCTTGTTTCTATTCAATTTCTATGATTTTTACTTTTTAGACAGTTTGTTTCTATTTGTAATAATATTAGTTACTTGTTTCATTTCTTTGACTGATTAATCTACAAGATATTTTTAACGTATGTTTACTGTGTCACTGGTGCAATGTATCATAAGCACTATGGCGCCGCCTACTGGCCAAACATTTGTACACAGGTTGAAATGGCTCCTACAGTAGTAATAGTAGTAGTATATAATCATAACTTGAATATTTGTATTAAATCGTATATAGTACATATAAATCACTTTGACACAAACAGATGTTATTAAAAAATGTTTAATTGGACTCGTACAACGATATGATCATATCTAACTCTGTCAAATACATCACAGAGTACATTATACTTCAAATATATATAATACAAATATGTCCTGATTCTTTATGATATATATTGTGCTAGAAATCTTTATAATCACAGCACATGATAACATAATAATATTTAGTACTTGCTAAGTTTTCTAGTAAAAATAATAAAATGAGAATTAATTATAATATTATATATATATATATATATATTGTATAAATATTTCTGCTCGTTTAAAGTTCAAATGAATGATTCATTATATGGAGTTGATAGGAGTGAAGGCAGAGAGACATTAGGATAAACAGAGAGAGAGAGAGCATCATGCACCCACACTATCATATGACTGACAGATACATGAACCAATCATCTCTGTCCTCTCCTCCCTCTTGCTTCTCATTGGTGGATGCTCTCTCCATCCTCCCCCCCTCCCTCCTCCTTGTTTCCCCCTTCACCCCCCTCCTCAGCCTGGTGGTGCTGCTGCTGCAAGCTGCTGCTGCTGCTGGTGATGGTGTTGCCGTGACGATGATATCCTCCCCTCCCACACACACACACACACACACACACACACACACACACAGTGGAGAGGAGAGGGAGCAAACAAGACACTACCATGACGCGATGGCTGCAGGCTGGAAAACAGCCACACTCACACTGATCGCCTTTGGAAATCATGGTGAGTGCTGGCTGTCTGTTTCTTTGGGTGGAGGTGGATGAGGGGACAGAGGGATGGATGGATGGGTGGATGGATGGAGGAATGTTTGGGGATGACAGCAGCATCTGTAGCATGATGTGCTTTCATAAGAGAGAGGGATGAAGGAAAGAGGGAGGGAAGAGTGGAGAGATCGATTACGGATGAGGATGAACGAATGAATGAATGTAGGCACAGACTGAGCCACCCCAGCTTTAAAGCAAATACAAGTGTGTGTGTGTGTGTGTGTGTGTGTGTGTGTGTGTGTGTGTGCTGTCAGGCCTGTATGTAGTGCACGTTAGCATCCTGAGTGCTAGCAGTAACAGGAGGTACGTCACTTCAGTGAACAGAAACTGGTTCTTACAGCTGATGGATGGAAGCCGGGCACAGGCCAGAGCCTCTGTGTGAGGAAAAGCCAATCACTGTGACTATGATTAGACACTGAACAACCATCAACAGACAGAAAATGATTCGAAAGACACAAGGAACAACCACAAAGAGTCAAAAGATTAGTAGAAAGTGACACAAACGACCACAAAGAGATGCAAAAAGGACTTCCGAGAGACGCAAACGGCTACTTCAGAGACGTGAAAGAACTATGCATTGAATGCTTGAAGACAACTAGAGGTGCAAAACGAGCAGAGACACACAAAAAGACTACAAAGTCAGGGATGTCCTCTGAGTCGTGTTTGTGTCTCCGAGAGTCTGAGAGTTTTGGTTCACCTGTAAATGTATTACTGAAAGTTGATTGGTCTTCCTCAGACAGTATAAAACAGATGTAGTGTCTGTGACATCACCCACAGGTTTCTGAAGCTCGGTGCGGTGGCTCTGGTTGTCTCCATCTGGACAGTGGACTGTCTGTGGTCTGCCCTGTGCAGGGTATGGAGAAACATGACATCAGTGGATAGATTCAGAACCAGTAAATAACAAAGATGTTGAAGCTGATGCAGGTAATTATGATTATGAAGTGTTGCTTTGTCATGCTGACATGATGGAGGACAGATGCCGGTTGATGGCCCTGTGTGCTAAAATGTTGGCTGGTTATGGATTTTCTTTTTGTTTAGCCTCTAGCAGTCAGACTAGTATTGACCACTGGGTCATTGGGTTTGGGTTTGTCTGTATGGAGAGCAAAAGAAGCAGAACACATTGGCTAAAAAGAAACGTTGGAAGTTTTCCAATCTGTTTTAAATCTGCTAATATCTGGCTTTCATTTGTAACATCAGCAACATAAACTCAGAAAAAAAAACAGACAGCGACAGAGTGACCATGAATTTTCCCATGGGAATATATTGTATGAAGAGAGGTCGGGTTACTAGTGTGTGTGTGTGTGTGTGTGTTTATTTCTGACATCACACTGTAGATTTACTGACAAGCTCTTTAGAAACTGGTTTGACTCTCACGGTTCAGCCTCAACCTGCAGACACTGAACTGAGTTTGAAATCTCACGGTGACATCGTGGAGTTCGGTCCGTCGAGCCAAGATGACGTACTGTAAGTAACGCTGTGTCTCAATTTGGATACTTCTGTCAGTACCCTTCTTTGTAGTACTCTGTGTACTCCTGTTGTCTCAGTTGAAGTACAGCTGTTGTACAACATTCGATAGCAACATTTTATGGCTTTTACTTGGTCTTCTTCGCCACATTGCAACCGCGTGGAGCGTTGGTGCCAAAGTTTGACATGTAAATGTAAAACTTAGATTTGTATATTGCAGCACAACCACTCCAGCAGCTGCCTTGGTTGCCACTAAGGGCGAGAATGAAGTATGTTTTGGTTTCTTACTGTGAGTGTTGATGGACAAACGATGGACGATACATATCTGATTCCTCACACTGTACATGAAGTGAAGCTAGAACATCCTGGATTTGGAGCCAGCGTCGGCACAGAATCGAGCCGCTGGTATCGAGGTCCCGCCGACTGAATCGTGAGCAGGGCTCAACCCCTTTTCATAGCATGAAATTATTAAATAAAACTAAATGTATCCCAAACAAATTGAACACCTATAGCATTAATCTGTGTGATAAGCACTTAAAATGATAGAAACCATGTTTGGGAACATTTTAACTGACTGAATTTGATTTTTATAAGTATAACTGAGACTGATGGGATGTTTGCAAGTATTTAGCCATAAACGAGAGTATGATGGTGTTAGTTAAAGTTCATTTAATTCTAATATTAACCTGCTTAAATGTTACAAATATAAGCCAAAGACGAAAAAGTTGTTGTTTTAAGTCCTAGTCAAGAAGGGAATGATCAACATACTCCTACTTCTTTCACGACCACTGCCGAGGTGCCTTCCAGCAAGGCATTGAGCCTCCTCAAGCAAAGCTGAGTCTGGGTGTACTGAGCAGCTGTGTGAAACGACTTCCTCTCCATTAATTACTGGCTCCGATGCAATAAAAATGAATTACGTTCAGCTGCACTGCTGAGAGCCGTCTGAACCGAACATTAAACCGGGCGGTTCAACGTGGCAGGGCAGTTAATACACACACACACGGTTAAACATGTTTGTGAGGTCTGAAGCCAGGTGTTAACCCTCAAACAGCCACTTAAAGGACCTGAATCAAAGTGTTTGAGGAAGTTATCTCATGAAACCTTCAGTATAGATCAGGACAAAATGGTACTCTCTATAATATTTTTTATGGAGACCCAACAATGCCCACCATGATCGAGCACTTGGTGACAGTGGCAAGGAAAATCCTCGAAACCTCGAACAGAACCGTGATCATGGTGGACACCCACAGCGGCAGTCTTGACCAATCCCAGATGATGAAAATGATTCATTTTGGATGATGATGATTATTGATATAAACTGTTTCCTGCGACTACTTCCTCACAAGAAAAGGCACCCTATATTCCTCCAGTGGAACTTTAATGTGAAGCAGTTAGCAGGAACACTACATTAATGGTTTCAGATAATGATATGCAGATTTCAGATTACGCTCAATTACTGTACACGCTGCATCGTTTCCTGTGACTCCCATTGACGAGTGCTATATAGTGAGGTAATTACTGAATGTAATGGCCCGGAAAACTGAATTTCATGAATTTCTGTAGGATTATAACTTCAATGTTGTGAAATTAAATTGGTCCAAAGTCACATTCGTTTAAAATATAAATGAGTGTATCATCTGTGAAAGTGGAAAGAAAGCAAGAAAGAAAGCAAGAAAGCAAGAAAGAAAGAAAGAAAGAAAGAAAGAAAGGGTTCACTTGTCTCTTGCTCTGTAAGTGACAGTTACAAACAGTCACCACAGCATCACAGACACACACACACACACACACACACACACACACACACACACACCCTACAAAAGAGCCTCACTGTCGTCCCACAATCCCTGGCTGCATTGTGCTGCAGAGAATCCTTGAATGGACGTGCGGGGGTGTACAATGTTTGAGAATAACATAAAAACAAACAGAAAATATCATAAGAAACATACGAAAAACAAAAACCCTATGTCTACGTGTGTGTCTACGTGTGTGTGTGTGTGTGTGTAAAGCTTCTTTCATGTCAGGCAGGTTGTGTATTCTGAGCAGAATATTTGGGGGAGGAGGTGTTAAAACAGGGATTATGTACAAGATCACAGGCGACTCATATCCATAATCCCTCCCTTTTTGTAAATTATTCATAAGAGGTTCATATTTTACACACTGATGTGGTAAAAATAAAGACCAGCGGGGAGACATGATGAAACAACAACCTCAGTAATAAGCATTAATAAATACAGATTTCTGTCTTTGTAAAGGTAGAAGAACAGGTGTACCTAATAAAGTGGCCATTGAGTGTGTAAACATATATTTCAAGTAGTAACAATCGTGAAATTATCAATAATTATTATTTCATTTAGATTTAACGGACAGTCTTTAAATTATTTCCATACTCCTGCAGATTATACCTAATGCAGTGTGCAGTGCGTCCTGTATGTGTTATCTCAGATTCCTCTGTGGTGCATGTGCAGGTGTTTGGTGTTCATACTAATCCTGCATCATCACGTCTGTGCATGCCACACATGAACTGGGACACTCTGTATCCCGAACAGAGCCGAGATCACTTCTGCTTCTGTATAAAAAACCTGAACCGTTCAATTTAGGATTTTAGGATTAAAGGGGCCGTGACTGCTTCACTTTTTGATGCATCTCTGCCTCACCCCCTCCCCATGCAGTCTGTTACCGTGGAAACCACAGCCTCCCGTCTCCTGTCTCTTTTCCGTCACTTTGAAGACATTTCGGTGACCTACATTACTGCTCCTACCAGCTCTTTATTAGTATCTTATTTCATTCACTCCACCCCCCTCTCTCTGTTGGTCCGACATGCAGCACAGCCCGTCTGTGGGTCATACCATCTGTACATGTTCCTCGCTACAGAGTGTACCATCTGGGGGTTAATTAGGGGTGTGCAGGGATGTGATGCACCACCTGGAAGGGACATATGGGCATTCCTATAGTGCTTGTGAGGTGGGATCCAACCTGTAGTCATCCAGGTCAGGGCACATATTACATCATTTATTTATGACCTTTTCATAAGTTATGATCATGCAGATCTTGATATAACCGTCAACTGTGAGAGAAACACCATCAGGGCAGTGCAGTTTGGGGTTTTCTACATTCACTTCCATGCAGTTTTCTTGGGGTGCCATCCAGTGGTGGTTAAAGTAACTGCAGCTTTAGGCACAAACAGACTGTTTCATGGAAACTACTTGTGAAAATAAACCTCAGCTACCTGGTTGTACATTTCATTTCACTTCTCCGTATGACCTTAATGAAAAACTAAACTGTGTAACTTAAGGTTGACGTGAAGATGCATCACCTGCTCTCAGCAAATGTTGACTGAAATCATAAAATCGACTGTATGTTAAAGCAGGAAAACAGAGTTACGAGCACAAAAAATGCCTTTTATTAAACATCCTTATTTATCTGCTTTACCACCGAATCCCTGTCTTTTCTCCACAGGACATAGCGGAGGCTGTCCTCAGTTTGAACCCTCTGTGAATTAAACCAACACCAAGGTCTGTTGCTTTCCCACAGATGAGACCTAAAGAGGATTGACTTTTTTTTTCTTTTTATTTCAAGAGACATAATATCGCTCTGGGATTAAGACAACACATGGACGCAGAAGAACATTTTAAAAGGACGATTTGTGGGGTTTTCGAAGTCCATTTTTACCCAACAGGAATGTAATGGAAAGAAAGCCTGGCAGAGAAACAAAGAAACTAAAGCTTTGAAATAAGTGGATGACTGTACACCTAACAAAAACTGTAGGCCAACATCTGATTTTCGAGCACTCCTTTCGAGCAATTCGATGTTTGATCCCTGAGATTTGACTACAGGCACCAGAAAGGGGTGTGTGTGAATGTGTATCCGCTCCTCTTGGCTGCAGAGGCACACATTTTAAAGCCATGCCTCTATTAAACTCCAACGCGTGCCAAGAATTATCATAAGGAGTATATCTGAATGTTTTGTCCCTTCCTCTCAAACACACAATGGAATAAAGTGTGAAACAAGGAGTTTACACAAGTGACCAATAGCAGACTGTACGAGACATTGTATCTGAACATACCGGCCCCCTTCCCCTGGCTACAGTGTGGAATAAGGGGTGTGTTCGGAGGTTCACCCCCACCAGGCTGCCGCTCGCAGATGGAGGCCCACCAACACTCCCCAGATAGCAGCAGTGAGGAGTGCACCGTCCTGGAGGCTCCACCGGACAAGAACGCCTGCCCGCAACATGCAGGGAAGGTAGGACTGCAAGAAGCAAGGTGGCCTCATATATACTGCTGTTTGTCCTCCACATCACACATGTGACAACAAGCTGGATTTCTGTCACTTGAGCATTCAGTCTAGTAACTGTTACTGTACAATTCTCCCGGTGTTGTCACCTTTTCCCCTGCAGGTGGCAGACCTGTACTGTACAGACTGTGAGTGTGTGCTGTGTGAGGACTGTATGTCGGACCATGAAGAGCACCCTACCATTCCCCTCAGCCAGGCCCTGGAGCAGCACCGAAGCAGCCTGCAGGAGAGGCTGGGGGCCGTCCAGAACAGGTAGAAGTCCCAGTGAATTTAGACACAGCTATGGTTGTAATAGGTCATTGGTTTTAACATCAAGCAAGTGCAACAACACAAGACATAGCAGCCAGCTATTACTTACTAGTCCAACAGCAAGAAGCCCAACGTGAAGCATTGCCTGCTTGCCTAGCTCCGGTTCTTTATCTTTACAGACTCCCTCAGATTTCAGACGCCCTGTCCTTCATTAAGGAGATCCTCCAACAGCTGACCAGTCAGAGAGCTTCCATCGAAGAGGACATCCAGTCAAGCTTCGAGGATCTGCATAAGCAGCTGGATGTCCGGAAGAGTGTTCTGCTGATGGAGCTGGAGGTCACGTATGGACTCAAACAGAAGGTGCACACATACTTTAATGCAAAAGCAAGATTTAGGTCGTCTGTCAGAGTTCAAGAATTACTTCACAAAATAAAAAGCATCTGATAACCCATCAAACTGTGTCTAGGTCCTCCAGGCGCAGGTGGACAGTCTCACCCGGGGAGAGGGGGACATTGTGGCTACCTGTACCCAGTCAGAGGAGGCTCTGGCTGGGGAGGCGTGCGTGGCAAGTCTGCAAGCAGAACGGGAGCTGCAGGAGAAGCTGGGGGAGCTGGCCGGCCTTGGCTTGCCATGTCAGCCGGAGGAGAATGACCAGTTGGATCTGGTGATGGAGACGGACGGGCTGAGGAAGTCTATACATAACCTGGGTACCATCGTCACGACTAGGTGAGACAGCGCTGACACCAAATGTTCAAGCCAGTGCTAAAAATGTTTGTATTTGTTACAACCTGACCCACTCTGCCTTCTTTTTCCCCAGTGCGGTGGCAAGCCAGAGTGAGGCGATGGGTGCGGGCCTAGAGCAGTGCATTGTGGGACATCCTGCCTCAGTTACCATAGTGACAAGAGACAAGTCAGGAGGAGCTTGCAAGAGTGGCAATGCAATCCTGTCAGCTGAGGTTTGTTTTGCAAAAAAAATGTAGTGAAATTCTGTGGACACATTTAACAAAAAATTGAAAATAAACTTTACCTATGTTTCTATCCAGGTATTCACCCCCGACGGCAGCATAGTGGATGGTGAAATAGTGGACCACAAGAATGGGACTTATGAGTTTGTGTACATAGTCCCGAAGGAGGGCGACTTCTCATTGGCTTTACGTCTGTATGACCAGCACATCAAAGGAAGTCCCTTCAAACTGACCGTCAACAGGGTCCTAGAGGCAGAAGTAGAGGTGGGTGGAGGGTGTGTGTGGTAGGTAAAACTTTGGAGAAATGTCTAACTTTTCATAACAAGGGTGAAAGTTTTATCACTCAGGTCCACACTTGGACAACCACCGAATGAAACAAAGTAGATTATGGCTGTTCAGAGCACCCACATTAGGTAGGCAGTGGTTGTTTCAACAAAGAGACTTGCAAAAACATATGCACCCCAAAAGGACCAGTACCTTTTAAACCATATCGTATCACCTCTGGATACCCTCTTGCTTCGATCCCAAACTCACATATCATTGAAATGGGTCGATCGATTCAATGGTATTTTGAAGGTCAACATGGAAAATGGATGATGAAACACAATTTTCAAGGTGACTTGCACAGTAACACCTGAAATTCATGCCTGTAATCGCTGTATTCTCCCTCCATCATTGTCTCTAGGTGTCTCCCTCCACCACCACAGCAACCAGTTCAGCAGCCTATGCCACTCCGTCCACGGGCTCCTCTGAGGGGGCAAAGAGAAGAGGGAAATCCCCCGGGCAGAAGAAAAAGGGCTCCAAGAGAGCCAGCAGTGCCCTGGGCACCCCACGACGCAAAACCCAGAACCCCATTGAGGATGACCTCATCTTCAGGATTGGTGAGACATTTATCTTTAACAGGATAGTGCAGATAAAGCAGAGGATTTGTGTACTTGGTGTATTACAGCTAAGCTAACAGCTAAATCTAAATCTATTATTAAAGAAATGACATCCATGAGGTTTACAGGTCAAACAGGAACTTCTAGTTCAAGCCTTTTCTAACAGTCAAACAGTCAGTTCATTGAGTTTCCCTGCTCTCTTCAGGTACGAAGGGGAGGAATAAAGGGGAGTTCACCAACCTTCAAGGAGTTGCTGCCTCCTCCAGCGGCAGGATTTTGATTGCTGACAGCAACAATCAGTGTGTCCAGGTATGGTGGATTTTCTGTAGTCATCACTTCAAATGGCCGAGGGTTCAGGTGATGGGGGTAGGAAGCTAAGGTGTGTATTTTTGTATGGTGGTCCTCACGAGTGCCTCCCCACTCCAGATTTTCTCCAACGAGGGGGAATTCAAGACTCGTTTTGGGGTGCGTGGACGTTCGCCCGGTCAGCTGCAGAGACCCACCGGCGTGGCTGTGCACCCCAGTGGTGATATCATCATTGCCGACTATGATAACAAGTGGGTCAGCATCTTCTCCTGTGAGGGCAAGTTCAAGGTAGGTGGACTGATGTGGCTTTGAGCTTTTAAGGGATGAATGGAGGAATTTTATTGAGCATCAGTAGATAAATGTAAGGTTCATTTTACCTTTCAGAACATTTTAATGTTTGTAGATTCTCTGAGGCATAAAAACAAATTGTTCAAACTTATATGTCTTGTATTTTGTGAAATGGTTCTTTCCCGTTAGGCAAAACTCGGCTCTGGTAGACTTATGGGTCCAAAGGGCGTCTCCGTGGACCAGAATGGTCACGTGATCGTGGTTGACAACAAGGCGTGCACTGTCTTCATCTTTCAGCTGACTGGCAAGCTTATCACCAAGTTCGGTAGTCGAGGCAACGGTGACAAGCAATTTGCAGGTATACAGTATATATATATATATATATATACAAAGTATATATATGTCATATGTCATTGAGTTATAATCTTCTAATTAAAATCACACATATGTCCAATATTACTGTCAAATGTGCAATTGGAGTTTAAGGTACTTAAAGAAGTAGAAGCTTCAGCTGAGGTAAACACCAAAAGCAGTTAAATGCCAGTCGGAAATGTTGAGGTGCCATCTGAAGTACAAAGACTGGAAGCAGCAAATTTTAGTTAAGGTGCAAGCGCCTGCACATGTTGAAGTGTCATTTGAGGCATAAGCAGTCAACGTAGCTCAAATGTGATTCGAAGTGTAAGCACTAAAAGCAGTTGAGGTGTCAGTTCAAGTGAACAGTAAGTGCTGAAATCAGGTGAAGTGTTTGCTGACCTGCTTTTGTTATTTTGGTGCTCCTGTCCTGAAGGTCCACACTTTGCAGCTGTCAACAAGAACAATGAGATCATCGTAACTGACTTCCATAACCACTCTGTAAAGGTAAGACCCTACAGATGTAACATTACCTGAATATGTTTCTCTTTCCGTTGAGTCTAGGTAGGTTATTTTTTGTTGCTTAACAGGATACATGAATATGGATTTTTCTCTTTTTCTGTCACAGGTTTTCACCCCTGAGGGGGAGCTGGTGTTGAAATTTGGCTCCAATGGTGAGGGAAATGGCCAGTTCAACGCTCCCACTGGTGTAGCTGTGGATGTTAATGGGAACATCATTGTTGCTGACTGGGGCAACAGCAGAATACAGGTACAAACGTGCTGCACAGTGCAACTCAACGTTTTTTTTAATCAACTCATATTTCCCTCTCTGTTTAAACAATTCCAGGTGTTTGACGGCAGTGGCTCCTTCCTCTCCTACATCAACACATCAGCAGACCCTCTATATGGACCCCAAGGTCTGGCTCTGACCTCAGATGGACATGTGGTAGTGGCCGACTCTGGCAACCACTGCTTTAAAGTCTACCGCTACCTACAATGATGGAGGCTTGGATGGAGAAATGAAGTGGAGGCAGGACAGACGGATAGGGAAAGTAGTTGTTGGAGTCAAAGAATATGGTGCACGATGTCAAACTCTAGGAATTATTGCATGACCCACTGCCTGTAATGATGAAAGGAGGGATGGAGGATAAAAATGAAGAGGAGGAAGCAACGAAGATTATCTATTATTACATCATTAGACCTCAATGAAGTCAATCTCGTTTTGGCATTTTTGATTTCAATAAAGTAGGATGGTCAACAAATTAAACAGTGTATTGCAGAGAAGGGTTGGACAAACAAGGGGGACTGGACAGATTCAAGAGTTTGCAGCCCTCATGCAAATGTAAGACATAATGGGACCAGAGAGACGCAAGGCTGGATTAAGAACAATTATCCAAAGGCTGATTCATAATGTCAAATTTGAGAAATCCCTCTTTCTCAGAGTTTGGCATTAGCAGGAATAAAAAAATGGAAAAAACAAGGCTTTAAATGCAAAAGGAAGAACAAATAAAAGGTTGCAAAAAAGGATGACAAGAATATCTTTGGAAAACCACTGCTCCCTGAACCCACGATGAAGTGAATGATAGAGAAAGGGATCACAGAAGAGTGTCAAAGGCATGAATGAATACATAAAGGATAGTGTTTTGGACAGAATGGGATGGAAGATGAAAAGTTTTCTGCCTTCTCATATTGTATGTAACTGACAAAATAATGGCCAGTGAGCTAAAAGAGGTCTACGTCTTGGTTTGACGTCACATATTACTCTAGGTCATGACCACATACTTCCCCTACAGAGTTTACATTTGTACACCAAACATCAACTCTAACATTTGTAAGCTAACATTAGAGGGTGCCCTTGGGTAAAGCAGTTAACTCCAAACTGGTCCAGCAGCAGAAGATTCTGGTTGCGCTCAGAAACTCCCAGAAGTGAAGGTATCAATCACACATGCCCAGACAAACCTCCTTTGATTATACCACTGACTACTCACTCTGTGACGGTCATAAAAAACATGATTAAACTAAGACATAGGCCATTTTTAACCTGTTGTCCATTGTTTGTACATTAGGATTGTCTGAATATGGAATGTTTATTTTGTTTCTTGCCATATGCTAGTATTCTTTACAAGTCTTAGGCAATAGATTCATCAGTAGAAAATGATTGCTTGATTCTTATTCTGATTGTCTGAACGATTGATTTTCTTTGGTTGATTGACACGGTGGCTTTGCAGAGCAGCATTGTTTATCTATGCTTGGTTTGAGTGTTTATATATTTTTCCTGAGGAATCTGTTGCAAGGAGATAAAGAAAAAGCTCTATAGATCTATCCTATATATTTGTGAGAATACCTTTAATAATATCATGTAAAATGCTCAAATTCATGAACATATTTGGAATCAGTAACATTTTTACACACTCGGTTTTCTGCTCGCTGTCTCTGTAATGAAAAAAAAAACAAGAGTTCACTGCGGAGGAAATTCTCTCGAATGTTTTGATTCATTGCTCATCATCACCAAGGATACTCAAATGCTTTAAGAAGTCCGAGAAGTGCTGTCGGTGGCTTGTACAATTTCATGTGTCCCACATGTCATCACCCTTAAAACGCCTCAGTGTTCTAGACGCATGCCTCTGTATTATGTGATTGTTGACATCAAACGTACCACTGTGCATTTTAACTGTGAGCTCCCATTTGAACCCACTCCTAAGAAGATTTACAGGGAGACAAAAGCATTTACAAATGACTTCATGTAATAGTTATAATTGCAATACAAAGCATTTACATTGATTATGAAATAGGCAGAAACGCATTTAAGTTAGTTTTAACCTTCATCATTATTGATACAGATTTATGGACTAACAGATGCTCGTGGTAGAGGAAGTCAATCAGTCTGTCTGTCAGTATATTTATTGAAGCAGGAAGAAAATAAACAATAATCAATAACTTAATTTGTTCACAAGTGATCAGATGCTTTCAGATAAGTTCATGTAAGTTATTACTGTTATTTATTTATTTATTTTAATCTTTCTATCTTGCCATTTGATTGTTTTCCACCATGTGCATTGCAAATCTTAAGTGCCCATTATGTTTCTGTCTGTTATGTTGAATCAAAATATGATTGTTGGTATTTGATACATTTTTTATCGACTGTTTTGAGTGGACAAATCAGCGTCAGTTCTTCATTCTTTTCTGTTCTTAACTTCTATTTTTTTTTGTCAAATGAAAGTTGTCATGCTGTGGGGGTAAAATTTTGCCAGTTAGCATTGCATTTATGATCGAAACCAATGGACACAAAGCTAATATGTTAGCCGTAGGTAAGAATAATGTGAGTAAGCTTATAAACGATGAGTTGTCGGGTGTAACTAACTTTAATTATAAGCCAACGCAATAGTTTTTGTTATTTGTAGCCATTGGTTTCATAGCAAAATGCTAACAATGCTAGCTGTCTCTTCTTTAAAAAACAAAAAAAATCAGTGTGATAAGTGCATGTTCAATAAGAATAAAAGATTAAAATTGTCACAGTCCCAAAAGGAGTTCATGTCCTCAGTCTGTTTGTTAGAAGTACATTCTCTTTCTTTGTTTAATGCACAATAGAGCTGCCAAATTTCCAATTTTGCTCATCAACGGTGAGTTGGGAGACGTTTGGGATTTTTTTTAGCACTATTGATTGTTTTTAACAAAAATCAGGTTGTGTTTCTTGAAGTAATCTGGGCCTGAGATTCAGCCTTAATGTCAATAATACATATGAATGTTGTCTCGAAGTTGATATGATGGAATTGCCTTCTCAGTAAACTTGATTTGAAATGTATCGCAAACGTAAGTAAGAGTTAGCTAATAACCATTTCAAACAAATAGCTCATTTGTAGACTACAAATCCATTCGAGGGAATTCAGAGTCTTACAAGAAATCAACAACAGAAAAATGTAATTTGTCATCACAAATATTTACACATGTAGTTCGGGTGTATATCATTCTTTTCCTCAAATGGATATGTGGTGTTTTTGAAACACAGCTCTTAAAGTACTGATCGGTTTCTTACAGTGTCACTTGCCTGCTCTTTCTCTCTCTCTGTATTTACTATCTGTCATGTCTGTTCACTGGTATGGACTGTCTCTTTAATAGTCATACAACACTCAACACTGAAATAAAGCATTGATTCCTAAATGGCAGCGATTGGTTGTGGTTTGGTTTTGTGATAATTTTGTATGCAAATAACCCACAGTTCTGTATATTTTCCACATATGTAGGTGTCAAGACACACCTATACGGACAACATATGTTCTGACAGGACAGGCATCATTTATGATGACTGCAAATGAGTCTTCTAATAACTTGAGAGTCTATGACAACCAAAGTCTTTCATGCTTTTATTGCTTGCTTTGTTGCTTGTTGTTTTGTACCAAAGGTTTGCAAAAAGGTAGTTTTTTATACACTGAGAACAAAATGCTGTACAATGGTTCAACCAGACAACGTACAACTGAAAGCCTCTGAAGGCCTCAGACATGGCCCTGCTGCGTGGATGAACATCAACAACCTAAAAGCAGTCAAACACTGACATGTGTTGTGTTAGTTATTGTGGCATTTATTCTTCCAATGAAAACAGCGATATTATAATACATGTACAGTTAAACAAGTCTACAACATAACATTTAGATTTAGTGTAACAGGTGTCACCAATAGACCAGACCAGCACCTGTTTTATTTGTGTGTATCTAGGCCTTTATTTGCATATTTGTGAGGACCAGTGCCCATTTCCAGCCTTTGTAGTGAGGACATTTCTGAATTGTGAGGCCGACATCACGTAAAAGCACAGTTTGAAGGTTGAGAACTGGTTTTAAGGTTTGTGGTAATAATAATAATAATAATAATAATAATAATAATAATAATAATAATAATAATGATACATTTTATTTAAAAGTGCTTTTCTAGATACTCAAAGACATTGTACATAAAAAGAACATCAAATCAGCAAAACAATATAAAATAGTAAAAACACATTAGACTGAGCTAAAGATTAAAAGAGTCAGTCTTGTCAGCCATTGTTGTCTTTGACAAGTCCACAGAGAAAAACTAGATTATATACCTCTGAGTACTGCTGTTAATGCAATCACAAGCAGTGCAAGAACTGTGACTACTGCAAACATATAGTATTTTATAGCAAATGATCAGTAGCACCTGCCCCAAATCATCATAACAAATGCACAATACACTCCAGCAATTACCTCTAATATCCAAGAAACTGTATATGGTATTTTAGTTTTTTAGTAATAGCATTTTACAAAAAGCATTTAAATGAGCCGCTATAACACACAAAACTGCAAAAATACAGTGCTGATATACAGTATCTATGCTCTCAATTTATCATATTTAACTGAATCATTACAACTATGCTTGGGTAATAGACTATAATCAGGTCTTTACTCATTGTTCTAACAGCAACATGGTAGTTTTCTTGCCCTGTGTAGATAAAGCAGAGGTAACAACAAACTGCAGGGCAGATTAAACCAACCTGTAGCTGTTATCATCACACAAGTCACATTCTTGTCTATCTGTGAAAACCTTTCCATAAGATTGGAAACAAGGAACCCTACAAACCACAAGCACAGCAATCCCATTATGGTAGCGACGGTGCAGAAAGCTCTCTGCTTTGATTGGTCAACTCGCTCCTTATTCACGCTCCCTTCTCCTGGCCCTGGGCGAATCAGAACACAGAGAATTGAAAGGCTGCAAAATGATGTAACTGTTAAGGAGAAGACTAAAATGCAGAGAAATGTGAGGCTGGGGTATTCGAAAGTGTACAAAGGGTATAAACCCATCAATGTAAAGGACAGCAGCCAAGCACAACCAATGCTGATGTTTCTGATCCTGACCCCACGTGCCTGTTTTAGCTTCAGGTACGTGATGGGGTGAACAACAGCCAGGTATCGCTCCACACAGGTCAGCGTTTGAAAGAAGATCTCTCCATAGAGATCCAGCAAAGAAAGACAGACTCCTAATATTTCCATCTTTTGCAGATTTGCATATTTGCCATACATGACGCAGAAGCCACTTAAGAACCAGATCATCAGCATGGCAATCATGTGGTAGGTGAAGATGTCGGCGTGGCTCGTCGTTGTAAAAGAGAGCTGCTGCTTCCGTTGTCGATGACTTAGGTAGAGGACGGCGGTGCAGAGAGGCAGCATGAGGATGGTTTTTACGGCAAAGATGGTGATGGCCATTGTATTGGAGGCGCTGACGCTTGCGCAAAACAAGAATTCAAAATCACTGGAGCTGGAGACGGAAGAAGAGTTATCTGCCATATCGACTGTGTGCAGCTGTTGGCCTGAACGGAAAAATGAAATTTGAGGGATAAATGAGGAGACACTTAAAGAATGACAAAGGGAGAAGATACATTTAGAAACAGGTTACATAAATTATATTTCATACTGCTCTACACAATGTTTCTTTACATAGGAAAATAGAGGCCTCCCCTTTAATGTAACAATAATTGACTACTCTCTAGGTTACAGTCATGGAGAATCATTTTTATAATTTCAGTTTTGTTGTATTTAGCAAGAAAACACTAAGCCATACAATTGTCAAATTATCCAATACTCACCTAAAATCTATAAGTGAATTCATATAAGCTGCACATTGTGTATTAGCTGTCTAAATGTATAACGCTTAGTATACTTGTCTACTTTTGTATTATTGTACCAATGAACCAGATGTTTTGTAACACAGTTATTTATATTCTAATACTTGTGATTAAACTCATTGAGTTTACTGTCCAACCGAGCCTATCACTCAGGGGCACCTGAATGAACTCACTTTGCAACTCTATTAGAATTATTTAAGAAATACATGAATATTTGATAGTTATGATTAGGACTAAAGTTGGTCAAAAGATTTAATGCAGTGAAAGTCAAAAAAAAATATTCACATATAATTTTTTTATAGCACTTTTTAGAAAAAAATATTTTTTGCACAGAAGGGTGATTCGCACTAATTTTTTTAATAAACTGACACTGCTCAAAAAATAACAATGCATTCAAATCAATGTTATTGTCAATTATCGACATATCCAAGGGTCTAATAGTTCTCCCTAAAAATTACAGTTTGCACTTAGTGTATAGAAAATATTTCATATTTTGTGTTTTTATCATTTACAGTATGTGGGTTCATGTTCCCAAAATGACATTAAAGGGTTAAATTATTTAAGAAATACATGAAAATTTGATAGTTATCATTAGGACTGAAGTTGGTCAAAAGATTTAATGCAGTGAAAGTGAAAAGAAATATTCACATATAATTTTTTTATAGCACTTTTTAGAAAAAAACATTTTTTGCACCGAATGACCGTTCGCACAAACTTTTTTGAGGGGAGCACAAGGGTTAAAAAGCACCTCTTTTAGCAACGACAGTGGAAACAATAAAAAAAAACAAGCTGATTACTCTTCAACCCCAACAACTTGTTGACGTAAAACGGAATAGGCTGTTTTTGACTGTTATGCCATTAATTTTTTCTATCGATTTTTGATTTCAAATATTAAGCAATTTGTGTATTGTTGGACTATCAGACTATTTTATGAGTAGACCGTCACCAAATTTTTAAGGTTCCAGTTGTATATATTTTTAGATTTGTAACAGATCAAACTCTTTCTGAAAGTTGAATGAAATCACAAATTTGTGAATAATATTTTAAATTTTCACTGTTTTTTAACCATTTTCCACAGAAATATTTATATTTTGTGTGGTGACAAAGACAAACCATAATCACGGGACATAATACAATAAAACTGATAAAAATTGACACAATAAAACTGTCAACATAACATTTGGAGAATGAAATACTTAAATATAAGGAAAAATGAACATTAGCTGAAGCTGGTTACTTTTGTATGAATGATCTCTGTTGAAAAAGACCAACTTGAATATCCCTGTAAAATGGGAAACTAAAAATATTAACTAATAATCATGAAGTCGTTAAAGAACCCACCTCGTCAGTCGTGTTTCTGATGTTTCCACACTCAGGGACTTCTGACATCAAATAATACGATGGTGCTAATGAGTGAGTGGGTGTTGCAGACAGCAGCAGGACTGTGTGCTACTTTGCATGAACACAAATACAGCACACACACACAATCTTTGTCCAACACACAGGTCCAGGCACACATCAATCAATCAGACTTTATTTGTATAGCACAAAAACAAGCAAAAACCCTCCACCCCAACACCCACAGCCCAACCCCAGTTCTCCACCCCCCATCTCACCCGTCCCATTATAAACAAAACACAATATACATATTAATTTAAACAAACACAATATATATAATTGTATATATTAATCTAAAGTATTCTTTTGCTTTCCATATCATAGCTATGCTTCAGTCAATCACGTATGGCAGAATTCAAATGACCTGCAAACAAGGACAGGTGTAGTCAAATTAAGATGGGTCATGCGTGACAAATCTTTTGTATTTCTCTCTTAATGACCTTTTATGCAAATAATATTAGTCTTTATGACCCCAGCCAGTGTGCCATGTTTCATCAGTTACATGAGTGACACATGACATTGTTACATAGACATTTATGTTTATTTTTAGTGCTACATAGCAGTAGCACTAAAAAAGTACAGCTGTGGCTGCTGGGTATGTTATCGCAAGAGTCATAAACAAATGAATTTTTTGGTCTGATGATGTCAGTAGGTTAAAGACTAAGGGTTAACCAATGTTTTTACAATTCATCCTAAGTGGAACGTGAATGTCTCCATGGCAATCCATCCAATACTTGTTCAGACAAATAACACAAAACAAAACAAATGAACATTATGGTGGCATTAGAAGAAAAGTCAAGGGATCACCAAATGTATTGCAACATCAACATCAGCAAAGGAAAATGTGAATGAATACTTCCATCCATCCACTACCTTTATGTGATAATTAGGAGTTGAACTAAACATTTTTCATCATCTGTGTGGATCGATCGTGGATGTATTACAGAGCGATATGAGACATGAGGACAAAAGCTGATCGTGACAAACTTTTCTAATGCCATTCTTCAAAATGTGACTCAGAATATGTTTATGGTTTATCTAATCTAGATTGCACACCTATTGACCACCCAAGAGACACTGCCATCCAAGAAGCATGATGCTAGTGTTAAATGTTATGTTAAATTTAAATGAAATACAGCCAAAAACAAATAAATAGTTGAATGAAATATGTTTATCCTAGCTTATTATATATGACACAAATCTCTTTAAGATGTTCCTCCTAATCTAAATTCTGGTTGTTTAGTTCACCACAAGGATGCTGAAATCTTGCTTTATGACGCTCAAATTAAACCCTTATCCTGGTACCGTGTTGCGTTTACAGCTTGGCAGTTTTCCAGCTCTGTGTAGAAACAGCAGAGGTAACACCAGACTGCCAGGCAGAGTCAACCAGAACAGAGATGTCCCCACCACACAGCTATCTTCAGTCAGAATTGAAGTGTACACGGCATTGCTAACTAGGATTCCAACAAATCTCAACAACAGTGCTCCCGTTATGGCTACGATGGTGTAGAAGGCCCGCTGCTTTGTTTGGTCAACCTGCTCCCTCTTCCCACCCACTTCCCTTTGTCTTGGATGAATCAGTACGGAGAGAACAGAAATGCTGCAGAAAGACACAACAATTAAGGAAAAGCCTAAGAGAACATAAGCTGCATAGCTGGTGAAATATTTGGGAAAGACTTTGCTCAGAACCGGTGATCCGAAGCAAAACAGCCAGACACACCCAATGCTGATATTTCTGATCCTAACTCCACCTGCCTGCCTCAGGCCCAGGTAGATGATGGGGTGAACCACAGCCAGGTAGCGTTCCACACAGGTGAGGAGGTGAAAAAGAGTCTGTCCAGGTGAGGTGATAGAGAATATATCTATCCCTACCAATACTATAGCCTTAACATTTGTTAAGGCGCCACAACAGTAAAAGCAACACCCCAAGACACCGATCAACTCCAGGCCAATCATGTTGTAGGTGAAGATGTCAGAGTGACTCGTCATCCCTGCAGCTGAACCGGAGTGTTGTTGCCTTCGTCGTTGGTAGCCCATGTAGAGGACAAGGATGAAGAGCGGCAGAAGGAAGACGTTGGTCACGGAGAAGGCTACGAAGATGAAAATTCCAGGTCTGGATCCAAAGCAAATGATGGGGAGATGAATGGAGGAATTGGAGGAGTTGAAGGAAGAGTTGACTGACATATTGAGTTGGAGGGCAAGAAAATGAGGCACTGACAAAAAAGAAGAATGGGATGAGACTTAGAAGGAAAACAATAAACAACTGTGCCCTAGTGAAGGCTTGTCACATCTCCTTACAACCATATGTACTAAAGCTTTAACGAGAAACTCTTCTTCTCACATTAACTTGTCTTTTTCTACGATTACTCTAGCCAAGTCAATTTATTTAGAAAGTTCAAAAACATCCCCTCACATGTTTTAGAAGTAGGATATGAAGTAAAAATAATTTATCAAACTTTATGAAAACCAGAGATCCTGTGACTTTTAACTGTAGCTGTAATTTATATTAGAAAAACATGCTTGTTTTCATTGATTGATTGATTATTTAAACCTTTTGATAAAGTTAAAGATTAAGTTAATAAATGACACTGACCTTGGCAGCAATGTTTTCTGAAATGTGTCTCCAGTCTCACCAACTGACCTTCACTGACATCTGCTTCATAGATTAATGCTTGTGCGTCTACAATATTTGATGTGCCAGAGTGAGAGATGGAGATTTTTTTTGCATGTCACATGTCACGATTCAAGCTGCGCAACCGCTGGTTTACATCACAGAAAGAGCTTCCAATTCAGAACAAGCCATTTTAGCTTTCCAGCTACTCTAGCTGCACCTTGCCTATAAAGATGTTTAAAATGACTTTTTGCTGGCAGCTGATGATGGCCGTAACCTCTTTCTGGTTGTCTTGGTGTCTTGTAAGTAAGTGCAGCATTTCATGCTACTGACCATGAGATCCTCTTGGACAGTCTGGAAACCTGGGTGGGTGTTGGACAGTTCTCTGCAATGGTTCAGGTCCTACCTTGAAAGACAAGTGTTTCTGCATTGGCATTGCTAATGCCAGTTTAGCTACAACAGTTGTTCACTATGGGGTACCACAGGAATAGGTGCCAGGTACAATTTTATTTTCCATTTACAAGCTCCTGCTTTGCCATAATATTTGTAGAGATAAAAACATTTTCCATTTTTATGCAGCTGACAGGGGCTAGCTGTGACGTAGCAAATCCCTATCAGAACACTAGCAATATTAAGCAATTACATTGTTGGACTATCAGACTATTTTATGAGTAGACCATCACCAGGTTCCATTCTAAGGTTCCAGTTGTATATATTTTTAGATTTGTAACAGATCAAATCCCGAATTTGTGAATAATATTTTAAAGGAGGTTTATCTCATGAGATTATACAGACATTACAGGTATTCACTGTTTTTGAACCGTTTTCCACAGAAATATTTATATTTTGTGTGGTGACAAAGACAAACCATAATCACGGGACATAATACAATAAAACTGATGAAAACTGACACAATAAAACTGTCAACAGAATGTTTGGAGAATAAAACACTTAAATATATGGAAAAGTGAACATTAGCTGAAGCTTGTTACTTTTGTATGAATGACCTCTGTTGAAAAAGACCAACTTGAAGATTTTAAATAACTTCTAAAAACAGTTTATGTGTAGCTTATAGCTTTGAGCATTTTATTATTATTTGTTTGTGTGGTTTGTTTCCCTCACGGATAGTCAAATAACGCAGCCAGACTGAGAAAACACAGATGTCCTGATTTAGATAAGCAGCAGTTGGTTCACAGGTGATTTGAATCCTGTCAAACACCGAGACTAAATGAAGCACGATGAACACTTAACATGAACTACATGTGGAAAAATAAACATGACAACATGCTGCATGTAAAGTAAATGAGTGATGACTGTTCTTTTTTCCCCCCCTAATGGAAGAAAATACACAAACACACGAAATGCAACATACGATCACACTCACACTGTGTGCACTGATATTTGGACTGCAAACCCTTCACACTGCAGTCGCTTTGAAGACACAGGAGAAGGAAGATCAGGAACCAGCACTTTTGGTGAGATGGAAGATTTTTAATAATCTTATTGCTGATTGTTGTAATGTTTCATTCTAAATTGAAACTGTAGCTAACATTGACGGAAGTGGTTAAAAACATTCATAGAAATTATTATTATATATTTTCATGCAACTTTCAAGATGTAAAACGTGCACTTTACCCCAGTGTTTGGTGCCTCATTCAATAAGCTAAGGTATCCCAGAAGGCTCAGTGTCGCTAAATAAAGCCTCTATCTATGGATACCACAAAGCTGTTCCCTTGAATTAATGCAAAACCTCCTATCATGAAATCAGAAACTATAAAATAAAATTTCTTTCCCTCTCTGAGGAGGAGACAGGACAAGTGAATTACAGAGTATGTTGCATTTAATTTTAATTTTAACATAAAGTCTGTGTCATTACTTAGTCCAATCACAAGCCGTGTAATAAGCTAAAATGTCATAGGCCATGCCTGCTACATTTCTTAATCATCTTTTTTTTTTTTTTGGACTTACATGGTTTGTCATATCAATTATTACAAACCAGGTTCTGAACTAACATGCCACGGGCCACACCCAAGTGGAAGCTATTTCCATTGCTGTTAATGGTTTGCACCAAGAGTATTTAAGGTAGCAATGTTGACGTGGACAGTCAGTGGATCCACCAGTTGAAATATTTCAAGTATTTCAAGGATTGCCATGAAATGTTGTGCAGATATTAATAAGAATTCAACAGACTTTGGTGATACTATTCCTCCAATAGGTTGGCATTTGTGGTTTTTCAGTGAAATGTCTCAGCAGCTATTGGATTGATTTCCATGACATTTTGTTCACACATTCATGATGAATTGTAATAACTTTGGCGATACTTTGACTTTACAGCTAACACCATCATCAGATCAAAAATAAATCTTTCCATTATTCTGGTTTATGACCAAATACATGCAAAACAGCTGCCAGTCCCATCAGCCTTTGTTATGTTTGATGCAAATTTAACAAAGGTGGTAAACAAATGTGCTTAGCATGTTAGCATTGTCATTTTAAGTTTTGTAGCACAGCTGCAGATTTCGTCATCACACAGTTTATTTGTCCAGTACTTTGATTTATGACCAAATACTCGCAAACCAATTGACATAAAAATCAACCTCAGTTGTGTTGCTAATTATCTATGTGTCTCTCTTCTCTACAGGCTACTACGTTTCAAAATGTCTGTCAACAACTCATCATCCACTAATGGCTCCTTTCCTACTCAACACTGCTACTTCACTCCATGCATTGCTGGTGAACAGTTATTCATTGTATCCATGTATATCTACATTGTCTTCCTCCTCCCACTCTGCACCTTTGTCCTCTATCTGGGATTTCAGCAATGGAAACAACTGCGTCCCTCAGAAGCAGTCATGAGTTCCTGTGATTTCTTCACCTACAACATGGCTGTCATGGAGCTCATTGGAATATTCGGGGGTTTCATCAACATTGTCATCAAACATGCCAATCTACATCTGTTGATAGATGTGGCACATGGCATTATGGTTTTCCCCTGGAATGGACAGGTGTTCCTACCTGTCTTGACCTGTGCTGATCGCTACATGGCTGTTGTTCATCCCATCACCTACCTGAAACTGAAACAGGTGACCAGGATCCGCATCAGAAATATCATCACTGGGTATATTTGGCTGCAGGGCATTGGAGCGATAGTTTTCATGATTATGATGAAACCCTACCCTCAGTACGGTCTTATCCCCGGTTTCTCTCTGTTGATCTTCGCTATAATAGCTGTAATTTCCTGCAGCCTTCCTGTTCTTTGTGTTCTGATTCGCCCACGACCAGGTGAGGGGGGTAGAAAGAAGCTGAAGGTTGACCAATCAAAACAGAGGGCTTTCAACACCATCATAATCATAATGGGAGTGCTGATGTTTAGGTTTGGAGGGAATGTAGTTTGCAGTTTGGTGACCTTCTTACCAACAACAAGTTGCAGTTTGCGGTGTTTTATGATAAATGTTAAAGCGCTGATCTGTCTGCCCAGCAGTCTGGTGTTACCTCTGCTGTTTCTACATAGAACAGGAAAACTACCAGGCTGTAAGCACAACACTGTGCCCGGATGAAGACTAAATCATATTAGTACATGTGGAATTCGATCATTTGAAATAAGTGTGAATGACACAGTGAGTTAAAGGAAAGGTTAGTGTATCAAGAAAAACAAAAATCAGTGCAGTTCATTTGCATTTACATTATAATATTTTATATTCCTTAATGCTCTGGACCCCATAGTGCCTGAGAGTGCCCATCATTTGAAAATCGTTCCCAGTGTATCAAAGCATGTAAAATGAGCTTAACTAAGCTAGCGGCTTAATACAAAGACACAAAGACATTGTGAGTTCAAGTGCTTTGACATCACATAATGACCATCAGTACACAGAGGCCAGACAGAGGCTGTTTTTGGGGAACAATTTACCGAAGAGTAAAGAGACTCATAGTGATTTTAAGGTCTTTTCACGTTGCCAAAAAACACTAACTTCTACCACATCTTCGTTGTTTGTTACCAAAGAAATATGTATTTACAACAGTTTTACTGTTACTTGTTTTGCCGTTTTTTTAAGTGTTGAATCAAACATATTTGGTTAGTAAAAACAACTTTATCATTGTTAATTTATTTCTGGTTTTCAGATCATTTGAGTAATGGTTAACCCTGCTGGTACAATTGGTGAATTCGGTGCGACAGATTCTTTTCTAACCTGTGTTACGGCCGCCGCCGTTTCGCCTCGGTGTATCTCTTGTGTGTAGTGTTTTCCCCATATGTAAATTCTTAACTTAATAACTTTACTTTTAGTACCACTTTTCATGTGCAATGGGGATCAGTTCTAGGCCCAATTCATTACAACACATTTAACACACACTTTATCACACTCTGAATGTCAATGGATTTTCTTTAATTAATTGTGATCAGTCTGAAGTTATTCCAGAACCAGAATGGGCAAATTGTTCAATTACTGCTAACTTTAAACTCCCTCATCTGTTTGGGTTGTATATATGGGTTATGTATTCTGTTTTTAATGTTTGCATGCACATTGTTGTTATTGTTTTGATTCTGTGACTTTCAATAAAATTGGGCCTGGCTTCAAAGAACCACTTTTGGGGAAGAAGAACCGTTTGCAGAATGCCTCTTGCCGAAATGTTCTTTGTGGAACTAAAAATGGTTCATCTATGCAATCAGAACTATTTTTGGATCCAGTCAGCACCTTTATTTGGATAATTTATTTAATTTCAAATGGGGTTTTTTGTGTGATTCGTGTAACTATTTTATAAATTTCTTATTTTTCTTTGTGTTGTCGTCAATGCTTCTTGTTCTCAAGTCTCTCTTGGAAGAGATTTTAATCTTAGTGCAGATTTAATTAAATAAGAGTGGACAAGTAAACTATAGGAGCATGCATCACATTGTTTAAACATTACAAAAATTGACAAGTTGAATGTACAAATTGTATTGCTTGTGCCTTGTAACATGCTGTGCTGTGATGTTTTTAAACACAGCTGATGTCAACAGTTTCTACCAAAAGAAGTGTGATAATAATAAAAAAATCTGTATTTAATGACAATCTGCTCAATTGTGTTTTCTGCATATACTGGTGATTTTAGAGGCTTGCTCTCTTACAGTCAATTCAAAATGTTTAAAGTAGAGGACGGTTCTTTTTATTTAGCACAGATTTAATCACATGAAGAAATGACCATGTCACAACATTGGTGGTGCCCATACTCCTGTTATTAACAATTATCCACAAAACCACTGCGGAAGTGAATCATATCTAATTATACTTTTGCCTAGGAACATGAAATCATCTTTTTCCACCAGCAAATATGCTGGAATTAAAAACCTAGAGCTCCTCGTAATGTTTAGTTCTAGCTGACTCTAAATTCAACAATGCTGCTTTATATGATCCAAGCATGAGGGAAGGTTGTGTTCAGATCTAGAAATACTTAGCATGCAGACTTTTTGTCTATACAATTTGTAATGTCTTGTATTAAATGTATTAGTGCAGCACTTTTTTACAGCGCACTGTCTCATGTAGCATGCCTTTCAAGCAATGTCCGCATTCTTTCTTGCCAGAAGTTCATTCAAGTAGACATCTGATCCTTTCAGTTTTTTGGCTTGGCTCAGCATTGTAGTTTTATACTTCTAGTTTTAATGTGACTTCCTGAATTACGCATTGTTTCTCGTATTCCACACCCTGGCATGTGAGGGTTTAATTTCTCTTTTTAATTTTAATTTCCATTGACCGGTGACATGTGTATGTTTGTAGTTGCACTATGGGCGCAAAGCAAGAAGGGCGCTTCCTCTTGGGCTGTGGAACGGATGACTCTGCAATATTGAGATAGAAACACATTTGCCTAAAGTTGGAAGATACATGAACATTAGGTCACATGAGGGTAAACTAGAAAAAATCCCTACACTTTGAAGACATGAAAAGGACAAAGAGGAAGAGAAAAATACAACATGTTTCAATCCTAGATATTCCTGACTTCTCTGTCAGTTTGTCTTTGATAGAATAGCATAGAACATATATTTATTTACACAATATTTGAATTAGGAAAAGAAGTAAATCTGATTATCAAGCTCAATTATCAAATAAAATGACAAATGATTTTTACCCTTCAAGCAGCAAAAATGCCTGAAATGAAATTGTGGCTTCTTACACATTTTCTTTTAATGCTGGCATTTCTTTTTATCTGACTGGCTTAAATGTAAATGGCAAAACCTCTTCAGGATTTATCAGCACCCCGTGAAAAACCAACGAACAAGGCTGTGGGTCATGTTATCTCACGGGAACTCTGCCAAAAATGAACTGAAAGCAGAAAATAAAGGATTCCTTCAAACAGTGATGCATGTTGGACTTTTTTTTACTGACCACACACTTGTCATTCTACGGAGCCCCCGAGGTGACAAAAAAAGACGAGGAAGTCGAGATCACGAGTTTCAAAGTCGAGATCTCGAGTTTTAAAGTCGTGATCTCGAGTTTCAAAGTCGAGAGCGGAGTTTTTTTTTTCGTCTTTTTTTTCCGTATCATTCACTCTGTCACTCTCATGTCACGTTTCTGGTGGTGGCACCTCCAACACTTCTGCTTTCCAGAATGAGAAAACACTTTCAGTTTGATTTTTAAAATTCTTTTTTTTACAGTAAGAAAATGCATTTTAAATTGATTCGACAACTACAATGTTGTGTTTTGTTCAAAAGTTAAGCTTTGAATGAGGAATTGAATTGAAGGTAAGTTTGAAAAAATGGGAATACAGAATGAGAAAAACACCCATAAACCCATTTCCCACAATGTTACTTGAAATGAGTGAGCTCTGTATACAGTGAAAGCTGTTAGGCAATCGGCATTGAATCTAAAAGAGTCGTTTCAGTTTAATGTCTTTTATTACATTGCAGATACAAAATATTTTGCTGATCAGATAGCAAACAGTGCAGTACAGTGAACATTAGTCAATGATCTGAGCAAAAAAATAATCTCTATACATTAAAATCAAATGTGCAACCCTGTAATTTTTAGAGAAGTTGCTGCAGACTCACAATAATCACAACAAGATTCTGGTGGAACAATCATCCTTTTGTCAAACTGGCTCTATTTCCTTTAATTCAATGATTGTCTAGTCTCATCAATCCACCTTTCACTACTAAAAACACCAGTTGATCCAGTTCAGAGTCTGACAGTAGATCACAATAAGCCTCATTCTTAAGCTAAGCATTACAATCACCTAGAGCTCGTCCTGCTGTCGCGTTCCAGCTGACTCTTTGCGTGCCGCTGTGTGAATGTTTGTAGCGGCCCTGATTGCAGATTTCATAGAGGTCTCGATCCAAGCATGAGGGAAGGCTGTGTGTTCACCAGCAAAGTGCACGCTGCCTTCACTCCTGAAGAGCTCCTTAGAGTACTCTAAATGTTGGTACGGTGTGAAGAGAGCAAAGGCACCCAAACTGTAAGGATCCACGCTCCACCTCTTTACCACTACCCCTGTGCAGAGCGATTTGACTCGCTCACCATGGATCTTTGCCAAATCTCTCAAAGCCAACTCTTTCAGGTCTTCATCACTTGCACCTGTGAAGAGGAGGGAGTCGTCAGACCAGGTGTAGGAGGCCAGGAGGACACCAACAGTCTTATTTGTTTGGAAACTGTGGCTGGGGTAGTAGATGTAACGAGAGGGCCCATCGGTGATGCTCTTTCCTCCTCGGATGCCATCCCTCTTCCAGAATATCTCGTTAAAGGTGAGGATGATTTTAGTGGAGCTTTCATAGTGGACTGCCCTCAGGGCGTGCATCTTTGGGATGGAAAGAGATGGCTCAAAGTCAATGTAGAGAGCTGCCTTTGCTGTGGTTGTTACCAGGACGACATCAGCATGAAGGTCAGTCAAAGAGAGATCTCGGCCTGTCTGATACGATACAATTACACCTTTGTCTGAGTGCTTGATACGTTTGACTGGAGAGTTGAGGAGGATGGGGATATCAAGGACAGTGAGAAAAGCTTTTGTTAGGAGATCTGACCCACCGGTCACTTCATCGTACCTTCAGAACAAAAACACACATTTTTAGTCTCTGAATTGAGCACACACCACAAATCGATCACCTAGTTTGTAAGTATTATGTCAACGCAAACAGATTACAGATGTCTGTTAAAAAACATTTTTTTAACAACACCATTGTTACACCTTTAAAATTTAATTTCATATCTGTAAATCCACCATTCTTACGTGGTGCTGTCGCTAACGTCACTCTCAATGTAGATCAACTCAGTCAGCGCCAGGTGCATGAGGCTTTGTTCGTTGAGTAAGTCTCCAATCATCGTCACAGCTTCTGGACTCAGTCCACTTTCTTCTTTCAGATACTCCTGTGAAACAACAAATAAATGTTTCCCACATTTAGTGTTTCATCCATTTGCACATTTGTCTTATATTTCAGTAGAATGTCTTGAGAGCACATTATGATTTACCTTCACAGAATAGTGGTCATATTTCTGTAGCGCTTTTCTGCAGCCATGTGCCACCACATAATCTTTCACCTATAGAAAAGATCATTTACACCCAGTGTTATTTAGAGTGCACACACCAAATCATCCCCAACCTATACGCAACACCATAGCTCCACTAAAATTGTTCATATTCTTTTCTTTAGACTCTGCGGTAGATACCTTGGAGCGCTGAAGGAAATAAAATAGCTAAGCACTGGACTTGATCTGGTGGAATACACAAAGTACATTTTTAATACATCTAGATTACATATAAATATTATTTCAAGAGCATTTCAATGATTGTATTTCAACTTGCACCAGGATAAGTTGCAGATTAACAGCAGATACAACTGCGTGACAATTAAAGCAATATAAAAAAAAAAACTGTTGTTGCTTTCTGTTTAGACGTGTTTCAGCTCATACTGGTGTCAGATACGCTGGAATAGACCCTTCCCTCTCACATACTGTAGAATACCTTCTGCAAAGCTCGCTGTAGCAGTTGGTCGGGTGACCTCCCCCTCTCACTTTTTGGCAGCTCATACTTGAGGATGTCAGGGTTTGCTTTAACTGAGTACGTCCTCTTCCGTAGTCCACGGACCAGGTAAAAGGTGTTGTCGTCATCCATAATGAATGGATTCAGCTTGACCCCCAGTTCTTTAGCAAACCAGCGGACGATGCTATGAGGAGATGAGGTGATAAGCTTGTGACTCAAAACTAAAAAAAGTCTGAACATTGTGGTGAAGCTGCCATTGGTGTGCCCTTAAGTGATGGTAACCAGACTTTTGCATCCTTTAATACTTAGTCATTGCTAATCGCTTGGGCATTTTCACACTGTGCACCCCCAAAACATTTCCTGTCAAAGACTGTCTGATTTTCTGTTGATGATGCTCGAGGGTTATCTTGTAGATAGCCATTGCTGCTCATTAGTTGAAAGATTGAACACTGTTGTAACAAGACATTCCTCTTTTCCTGAGGGTAAAATAAATGTTTACTTACG
This sequence comes from Larimichthys crocea, assembly GCF_000972845.2. NCBI lineage: Eukaryota > Metazoa > Chordata > Actinopteri > Sciaenidae > Larimichthys > Larimichthys crocea. The sequence continues at coordinate 7,511,279 of NC_040024.1, read as the reverse complement.
AGTGATTACTTGGAATCCTCATGGCTCCCAGTTCAGCATACCAGCCTTCTTTTTCATTCCTGTAGGTCTCCACACGTCCTCCAACACGACCACTAGCCTCTACTATGGTTACCTTGTCAACAGATAAAGGACTTAGCCATCCTGATTTGAAAGACCATCTGATATATATACGGAATTACAACATATTTGTGTCTCAGTCAGAATTAAAATAGCTTTACTTCATCAAACTGTTGCCTACCCTGTGTCCTGCATCATGTAGTAACTTGGCAGCCGTCAATCCAGCAATGCCAGCTCCGACAATAACAACGTGATGAGATGTATTTATGTGCGGGAGACCATTCTGCACAGTCTTCAGCAGCTTATCGTAGTCTTTGTCTTCCAGACAGTCGGACAGGTGTTCCTTCAGGCTAACAGCTGCAGTGTTGCTGTAGTACAGTGTGTGCAGCAGCACACTGACAGCAACTGGAAACAAAACACAGCACTCACTCTAACAGCGAAATCCTATTAAAAGATCTATAACCTTACTTGTTATTGGGATATTTAATTCAGAATACTTACAAATTGAGAAGAAGTCCAAAGCTAACTGAAACCTCACAATTTGTTGTTTAACTTTGTAAATGATCTATCATACTAAACATTTGGTGCGGTTACGTGGCGACTGAAAACATTTTTTAATGATGTCATGGTCGGTGAGGTAAGGAAAGTCTGCTTGAAAGCAGAACTAAGACACTGCACCAGTTCCTCACTGACATTCACAAAAAGATGAAGGAACCGACGTCAGCAAAATGTACATACACCACATACTGGAAAACCTTTTAAGTGTCCAGTGGTTTCAATACTTTGTCTAAATAGCAGAAACCACATTATTACTGCAAAATACTCACATAATTTCCACTTGACTGCATGTGGATCCATCTCAGTTTGGAAGTCTTTGTCCTGTCTTTGGTGGCGTGATGATCGTGAAGATGAGGAAGAGAAACGAGACAACATGTTTACATCGTGGAAATTCCTGACAGCAGTTTAAATTTGAGATGGTTTTTGTACGTTTAGCTAATGATCTGTGGTGGTATGGTTCAGAAAATATTTGAAAAATCTGCAACCTTTAATAAGAAACACCAAAAAGTTAGTGAAAACTATCTTTTGACAAAATTCATAATATCAGCTGAACATTTTAAACATCCAGTATTTTTTAATTATATTTCACATTTCTACTATTGCAGATTATATTTTAAGTTTATTTCATTTTACATTATTTCTTTTTAACATATTTCTTGGAATGATTTCATTAGAAGAGTTGATAAATATATAGATATATTCACAGTCGGATATTAATAATAGATTAGATAGATGATTGATTCCTACCTTTTCAGGAGCTTGAACAGCCTCTGATGTTGTGACTGTAAATGACAGGAATCACAGCTTTCTTATATACCGCCCTTTTTGCCAAAACCCGGAATTTTTTCTCACCTGACCTGACCTCACAAGGGCCTGACTTCCTGTAAGTTTTTGTTTTCTGTTTCAATATTTGACCACTATTTTTTTTCATTTAAAATGTATTAACATTGTTTGTAAAATGAAAGTGAATACCTGACAAATGAAGCAATTTCATCACGTTGATCTAAAGTCCTGTATTCAGCTAATTGACTTGTAACATCACATATAATGGATTCATACAGAGATATTAAGATCACTGGCCGTAAGATTCATATTGTGTTGCAGTATATACTATCATATCATCATATTCTTGTGAAGTGATTCCTAACCGGCTGTAATTGTAGCTTCTGCACTTGCCTGGGAATACATAGAAAAGCTGTGGAGCAGATTCTGCTGGGAATGAGACCATCAACCATCTTTCGCCAGTAAAACTGGACAGGTCAGACAACACAGCTGTCAAATATTTAAAAAATGGCCAAAGTCTTCCTCACTTGCTGAGGAGACGGAGGTTCTTTGGAGTGTGCAGGACTCTGTTTGAAGTTTTCTTAGACACTGTGGTGGCATATGCATTATTTTGTGCATCTTAGTATAATGCAACACGTGTGTGTGTGTTATTTATGCTTAAGTGTAGTGTTGACATGGAGAGAACATGCAAACTCTGCACAGAAAGGTCCCAGTACTAGCCACAAATATTGGAATAAAGTTGTTTATTTTCTTGTCATTACCATTTTCTCACTTAAGTCATTACGAAACAAACACTTCATATTGTACATACTATTTTATTGATTATTATTTTATCAAAGTGTCATTTCAACATGTAATACATTTCTCTTGCATCAGTGAGACATAGTGTACCTTTCTTTTCATTAGCACCATAATATTCGGTTGCTTAAATTCAGTTGACCAGACCATAGAGTGTGTCTCATTTTGGATATTTAACTGATTCTGAACACAATAGTTTATTTAAGACTAAGATAGATAGATAGTTAAGTAAACACAGATAAAGCCATGCAGCACAGCGAGTCCCATGTTGGAAAAAACCCATCACAATAAGCCTCACTCTTTAGCCAAGCATTACAATCACCAATTAAAAGAGCGGGATATAAAACCCTAGAGCTCGTCCTGCTGTCGCGTTCCAGCTGACTCTTTGCGTGCCGCTGTGTTAATGTTTGTAGCGGCCCTGATTGCAGATTTCATAGAGGTCTCGATCCAAGCATGAGGGAAGGCTGTGTGTTCACCAGCAAAGTGCACGCTGCCTTCACTCTTGAAGAGCTCCTTAGAGTACTCTAAATGTTGGTACGGTGTGAAGAGAGCAAAGGCACCCAAACTGTAAGGATCCACGCTCCACCTCTTTACCACTACCCCTGTGCAGAGCGATTTGACTCGCTCACCATGGATCTTTGCCAAATCTCTCAAAACCAACTCTTTCAGGTCTTCATCGCTCGCACCTGTGAAGAGGAGGGCGTCCTCAGACCAGGTGTAGGAGGCCAGGAGGACACCAACAGTCTTTTTTGTTTGGAAACTGTGGCTGGGGTAGTAGATGTAACGAGAGGGCCCATCGGTGATGCTCTTTCCTCCTTGGATGCCATCCCTCTCCCAGAATATCTCGTTAAAGGTGAGGATGATTTTAGTGGAGCTTTCATAGTGGACTGCCCTCAGGGCGTGCATCTTTGGGATGGAAAGAGATGGCTCAAAGTCAATGTAGAGAGCTGCCTTTGCTGTGGTTGTTACCAGGACGACATCAGCATGAAGGTCAGTTAGAGGAGACTGTTTGTCTGTCTGGTATGATACAATTACACCTTTATCTGAGTGGCTGATGCGTTTGACTGGAGAGTTTAATAAAAGAGTGACATTGAGGACAGTCAGAAAAGCGTTGGGGAGTAGGTCTGATCCACCAGTCACTTCATCGTACCTAAACAAAAAGACAAATAGATTCTTATTATGTATCTCTTATTCTATGCAGCAGTATGTAGCTTAACTCCCAAATAGACAAAAACAAACAAAACATAACAAAGAAGAACCAATACACATCAGCACAATAAAAGGAAGGTAAGATAAACGTTGAAAACAAAACTGTTTTATAAAATTGTGTCATCTGCAAAGAAAAACTTTCCCAGACGTGTCATGATACACAAAAAACAAAAAAAGTTAGAAATGATTAAATTGATGTAAATCATTTGAAATGCACGGCCTCACCAAGTATGGTCATTGATGTCACTCTGGAAATATATGATCTCGCTCAGCGCTGTGTACATGAGGCTCTCTACATTAAGCAGGTCTCCAATCATTCTCAGTGCTTCTGAACTCAGACCTGCTTCTTCTTTTAGATACTCCTGTTAAACAAACAAAGTCATGCTGTCACGGTGATAATATTGTACATAACCTAAAGCTGACCCCAAGATTTATTTCTGTCATTCAGGCTAACCAGGGTCACATTATTCATTTAATTTACTTAACACACACTGATTTCATGAGATCACGCTGTGTTTTACCTTCACAGAATAGCGGTCGTATTTTTCCAGTGCAGCCCAGCAACCATTAGCCGCCACTTCATCTTTAACCTACAAAAAAAAAAAAAACGAAAAAAACATGTATGTACGTATGACAACCCTGACACAAAAAGCAAACCACAAAAACCATTACTTTACCATCATGACAACTTCCTAGGAGTTATTGGTAAGCAGACTGCATGTAAACATACATATAGCGAACAGGATTTGCTCAAGTGACTTGCTTTTTTGCAGTTTTTGAATAATAGCCGTTTTTGTTTTTTAACATAAAACTTGAATTTATGCAACTTTATTAAGTTTACCAGGAACCTAACTTGAAGTTTCAGAATTGCTAAAGCAGCAGGCTCGTTATTTTCAGTCAGTGACCTTTGACTTCATCAGTCATTCCTTAACTTTGTCCAACATACCTTCTGCAAAGCTTGCTGTAGCAGTGTGTCGGCCGACTTTCCCTTTTCATTTTTTTCCACATTGTACTTCAGTAGATCAGGATTTTTTTCCACTGCATGAGTCCTCTCCAGCACCCCATTAACCAGGTAAAAGGTATCGGGGTCATTCATTACGAATTTATTCAGCTCGACCCCCAGCTTTTTTGCAAACAAGCGGACGATCCTGTTGATGGTTGCAGAATTAGCAAGGTGTCATTACTCAGGGCATTTATATACATAATTATTAAGGTTTTAGTTACATTTAGGTAGGTACATTGCTTTACGTTGTTTTATTCTTTAATAGATAATAGATAATTATTTTAGGTGGAGAAGGTTAGGGTTGTGTGCACCTGTTTATATATAGATGCTCATTTAAAAGAATTACATATACTCACTCGTGAAAACTTGGGATCCGCATGGCTCCAAGTTCAGCATACCAGCCCTCTTCATCCCTGTAGGTCTCCACACGTCCTCCAACACGACCACTTGCCTCTAATATAGTAACCTTGTTAAAAAAAAAAGAAAAATCAAGAAGAAAGCAATGCATTAGAGAAAGGTAGAATACCTTCATTAAACTGTAAGAACATGGTTAAAAATGTGTTTTCAGTGGGATTTAGAATTGACAGACGAAAATGTGGTGACACAAACTTATTCATAAGTCATCTGTTGCAAACATCAGCATCAGTCTGTCAAGAGTCAACCAGTGTGACCTTTCTGTTTCATGAATAAATTGCTGATGTCAGCAGGGGGCACCCTAGAACCATGTCTTGAGATCAGTAAAGAAGACCAAGGCCATATAAACAAAGAGAACGAGAAAGTATGATGTTGTTACCAAAACTGTTCCATACACATAGAAGTAAATCCAATCATCAAATGTTTAAAGGTAGGATATGTATCACTACTTTTGGTTTAGCTACAACTACTACTGCTCTTGTTCTTAATACTGCTGCTGATAGTACTACAACTACAGCTTAAGATCACAAACTAATATGTACAGCACATCAGCTTATTGCACATACCTCGTGTCCTGCGTCTTGCAGTAACTTGGCAGCCGTCAGTCCAGCCATGCCAGCTCCGACAATAACAACATGATGAGGTGTTTTCACATATGGGAGTCCAATCTCTGCAGTCTGCAGCAGCTCTTCGTAGTCTTTGTCCTCCAGACAGTCAGACAGATGTTCCTTCAAGCTGACAGCATCAGCATGGCCAGGATACAGTGTGAGCAGCAGCACACTGACGGCAACTGGAAACACAGACATTTACTAATCCTGGGGTACCAGAAGCACAGTTGCCTAAGAGAGTTTATAGAGTCAGAGTTTGTCACTTGACATGAGGAACTGACTGTATTTTACCCTATTTTATAAATCAGATTTACAGATAATTCATTTCTGCTGTTAGGAAGAGAGGTTTAGTCCAACAGTCCACAGATTGTCTGTTTTTGAAAGTTACAGTGGACTTTCTCTATAGTCTAATCTTTCCCGGGCAATGATGTGAACTTGTGAAAGCAGAACAACATCTTTGGTCGGAATGTCTGATAGCCACAAAATCAAGGAACCGATGAGAGGAAATGTGCTCTTTCAGCTCATATTGTACTCTCACATTAACATTCAGCTTCATTCATAGACACCCAAACCCACAATAACAATAAAATATTTCACATGAACAAAAAATCGAGACTTGATCCTTTAAAATAACTGTTTGCATTCTTCATTTTAGCAGGAAATACTCACAAATTTTCCATATTCCATATTTCGCCTCTTGCAGATCCATCTCAGTTATGAAGTCTTCCCTTCTTTGAAGACGTGAAGGACATGAAGAAAAGAAATCCAGTGGACAACATGACTTCTCTGTCTGACAAAACCGTGTCTCAGTTTGTCCTTTACATTTATCGCCGTTTACTGACGATATTATTCAAAAAATTCAAAATAAGATCAACAACAGATACAAAGATATATATAGTGATACAATCATCTGTTTTTGCATGTAAGGCACCAAACCCTTAAATTTACATGTTTCATTTTGCCATAATAAAACACTGTATCTCAAATCTGTTTTTAATAATTATATAACATATACTTATAATCAAGCGATCAAGTGATTCTTACCCTTAAAGCAGCAATGTCTGAAATGAAATCTTGGCTTCTTTTATACTTTCTTCTAGTGCTGGGATTTAATTTTCTCATCTGACTGGTGTGACCAGCCAACCAACATTTTCTTTATGAGAACCCTGCCAAAAATTAACCAAAAGGAGGAAATAAATAATTTCTCAGATTGATCTGAATGAGCATTGATTCATCTTGGATTTTCTTTGTGAACCACAGACTTGTCATTCACTCTGTCATGTTTCCAGAGGCCGCACCTCCAACACTTCTGCTTTTCAGAATGAGAAGACACTTTCACTCTAACAATGGTTTTGATGTATAGTTCGGTAGCATATCTGTGATTTGCATGAAGAGGAATTGATTACAGACAGTTATGAGAAAGGAGCCAGTGGTACAAATACATCTCCAGAATAAACTGAACTGTTCCATTCGAGATGGTGCAAACAAGCTAGCTTTCTAACATTTTTGTCACACCGCGGTGAGGTCAAGTTGGGTTTTTGTTATGTCTCGTCATTTCCTGTTTTATTTTGGAAGATAACTCTCCTCTCGTTTCAGGTCACTTGCCCTTCCTCATGTGTCACCGGTCTGGTCGTTTCCACCTGTTCCCCATTACCCTGTGTATATATTGTCTGCGTCTACCTTTGTCCTGTGCCGAAGTGTTTCGTCTCTCGTAGCGTTCACCTAAGCCTTATTTTCATAGCCCACAGTCCTAGCGTCATAGCTCTAGTGTTCTTTTGTTTTCCTTCCTCGAAAGAGTCATTTTTTGTTGTAACTTTATAGTCTAGCCCTTTTGTTTCCTTAGCGTTTTTCAGCCTCGTGGAGCGCCTTAAGTATAGCGTTTTGTTTTTCCTCGTTGAGAGTGATTTTGAGTTAGTTAATCTTAAATAGAGTAGCTTAGAGTTTTTTCCTCCTTTGGAGTGATTTTCTGTTTACCCTAGTTTAGGCCTTTTTTCATAGCCTCACTCAGTCGAGGATATTTGTGATCTGAATAAAACAGCTCTCCGCCAAACTCTGCATCTGAGTCCTCTTTTGAGTCCGGGCCTGACAATTTTATCACCAGTAATAAAGATGACCAAACGCATGAGAAGATATCTGGATTAAAAAGTTGAAGGCACATAAACAGTCAACTGCAACTGCTATGGTGTATTTTGGAAAGGAAAATCAAGCTTAACATATGGATTCTGGATTTATTTTGATTTTAATTTGGCAAATATTGTGTTGTTTTTAACCATACATGTTTTTTATGTGAAAGGACTGGGTTGAAGAGAAGTTTACAAAATACAGTACAGAATGTGAACACTTGCAAAAGTACAACCCCATTTACAGAAAAGTTGGCACAACTCTAAAAGTTGTGATGATGTGCAATAAGTAACATTCTGCACCCATTCAAACAGCGTGGCTTCGTAGGAAAAGAGGGACGCTGCTAAACTGGCCTGCCTGCAATCCAGACTTATCACCGAAAGAAAATCTTTGGCACATTATGCAACGTAGGAGTGGTTGAACTGTTTACAGCTGAAATCCTACAGCAACACTTACACTTTGAAGATTACAGCAAAGACTCCTCAGTTCTCTAACAGAGTGCTGTTAAAAGAAGAGCTGATGAACAGAGTGGTAATCATGATACTGTCCAACTTTTTACAAGCCTGTTGCTGGCATCTAAATGAACATGTCATTTGATAACTTGTCTTTCTGCTACTTTCAATTAAATATGAAGTTTCAGTGTTTTCCCATCGACACAGTTTGCCTCTATTTACATTTTACACAGCAGGAAAACTTTTTTTGACCAAGCCTTTAGCATAGCCTATCAAAGACGTTTCAAGGTGTGACATACTGGTTTATCAGGTAAGTTTCAGCCACTCAATTTCACTTTTTAAAATGTTTAAATAAATCATCTCTTAACCACGACACACACTGCTTAACCTGTCATTTATTAATGCAAGAACAGGAAATATTACAAGGACCATGTCATGTTTGGCAAGAGACAACAAGCACAAAAATACACTTTGACATGTACAACGTGACCTTTATACAGTGTAAATGCAGTTGCACGTCTTCTCATCAGTGGCCCTTAGATCTTTACGTAACACTAACTGCATTGTGTTCACAGTATTATTAGAGTGTTGACCACAAACAGCGGTATTTGTTTCGAATGCAGCACCATGAAGTTAGCAGGTGACCACAGCGAGTGTTAAAAAGTGCAGCAGCTCTGTTTCTGTGAACAGCGTTCTCACGAAGCAGACGGAACAACTCGCTTTAACTAAAAATAAACCTGCACGTCTTGAAAATACACACAGCTTCAGTTAACTGAAGATCATGATGAACCGCTTTAGTCCAAAGTTCGTTAAGATTCTGCTCACTGCCATTGAATATAAATATACAAACTGTAACTGAATGTGCACACAGTGTACCACTTTCATCACATCTCATCCGAAGTCAATTTGTTATTACACATTATTTTTACAGACGTATCTATACATTTGTAACAAACAAGTGCAAACCATTCCCCTGATATAGCTCAGTGCAATTACAAAAAACAATCTACTTCCTTGTTGTCAGTCATAACGTGGTGTTGCTAAGATTGGCATACTTGTTGAAACTGTGAACTGCGATCTTTGAAAACACCTCGTGTCACTCGTCTGTCACTCAGCAACCTGGAAGACACAGAATGAACAAATCAGACGTCAAAGTGGTGAAAAATGACATAAACTAGTACTGATTTAACACACTTTGCAATAACGCTTATTATAAAGCAGCACATGAACCATTTAACACCCTACGAGCGTGTTTACACCTCACGTCAGTGCATGCATCTAAAGTGACCACCTGTGATCTGTATGCTGTTACAGCTTCATAAAATTAAATTGATATTTAACTTGATGCTGGCTCAATGAGACCATAACATATAAAGGACGCCACACAAAAGTTTCAAGGTTTGCAAAAGAAAAAGGATCTTTATTAACAAGTTGCCCCTAGGGAAGAGAAGAAAAAGGAAAAAAACATTTAACCCATAAAGTAATAAACCAAAAAGAGATGGAGACCCCGGCTGAAAGAAACAGAAGATAGGGAAACACAGGGCCAGCCATGCTGTGGGCTGTCGCACCCTGCACTACCACACTAACTAAGGAAGAACAGGCCTAACCTAACACAAGACGAAAAACTGGACTACCGGATGTCTTTGCATTAAGTAACATTCTGCACCCATTCAAACAGCGTGGCTTCGTAGGAAAAGAGGGACGCTGCTAAACTGGCCTGCCTGCAATCCAGACTTATCACAGAAATAAAATCTTTGGCACATTATGCAACGTAGGAGTGGTTGAACTGTTTACAGCTGAAATCCTACAGCAACACTTACACTTTGAAGATTACAGCAAAGACTCCTCATTTCTCTAACAGAGTGCTGTTAAAAGAAGAGCTGATGAACAGTGTGGTAATCATGATACTGTCCAACTTTTTACAAGCCTGTTGCTGGCATCTAAATGAACATGTCATTTGATAACTTGTCTTTCTGCTACTTTCAATTAAATATGAAGTTTCAGTGTTTTCCCATCGACACAGTTTGCCTCTATTTACATTTTACACAGCAGGAAAACTTTTTTTGACCAAGCCTTTAGCATAGCCTATCAAAGACGTTTCAAGGTGTGACATACTGGTTTATCAGGTAAGTTTCAGCCACTCAATTTCACTTTTTAAAATGTTTAAATAAATCATCTCTTAACCACGACACACACTGCTTAACCTGTCATTTATTAATGCAAGAACAGGAAATATTACAAGGACCATGTCATGTTTGGCAAGAGACAACAAGCACAAAAATACACTTTGACATGTATAACATGACCTTTATACAGTGTAAATGCAGTTGCACGTCTTCTCATCAGTGGCCCTTAGATCTTTACGTAACACTAACTGCATTGTGTTCACAGTATTATTAGAGTGTTGACCACAAACAGCGGTATTTGTTTCGAATGCAACACCATGAAGTTAGCAGGTGACCACAGCGAGTGTTAAAAAGTGCAGCAGCTCTGTTTCTGTGAACAGCGTTCTCACGAAGCAGACGAAACAACTCGCTTTAACTAAAAATAAACCTGCACGTCTTGAAAATACACACAGCTTCAGTTAACTGAAGATCATGATGAACCGCTTTAGCAGACGGAACAACTCGCTTTACTGATTTAACACACTTTGCAATAACGCTTATTATAACGCAACACATGAACCATTTAACACCCTACGAGCCTGTTTACACCTCACGTCAGTGCATGCATCTCATGTGACCACCTGTGATCTGTATGCAAATAAACACGTGCACGATTGCAGTTTGCAAAGATGAAATGCTTTGTTGTTTTTAAGCGGTAGCTCAGCAGTAGTAGCCAACATACTTGGACGAAACGGACGACAAGAGGCCCAAAAAATTACGAATTTGTTCATGAAGTTTGCTTTTTGAGGGAGTCTGGGGATTTTCTGCATGGCTAGAAAGAAGTAGGGTATACTGGTTACTGGTTTGCTGTTTTATAAAATTTGATGTTTACCATCAATAAAATGTTGTCTACCATTCTGGGTTCAGGAGGCAGACACGGTCAACACCTTTAAGAGTAGACTTAAGACTTTCCTTTTTGATAAAGCTTATAGTTAGGGCTGGCTCAGGTCATGCCTTAGTTATGCTGCCATAGGATTAGACTCCCTCCCCTCTCCTCTCTCTCTCTCTCTCTGTCTCTCTGTCTCTCTCCCTGTCTCTCTGTCTCTCTCTCCATCACAATGACCACAAGCACAGCCTGTTTGAGACCAACAGGAAGTATTCGTTATTCTTATATCTTGATGGAAACATCGTTAAGTAGCGTACCACTAACTGCCGTTAGCTCTGTCACCAGTTTTATGGGTAGGCTACTGTATCCCTGCCAGACTGGCCACCGCTGGTTTTGTGTTCGGTCCAGCCGTGTTCACTAGAAGCCACTAGCTCATAGCGCTACCTAAACCCAAATTCATATAGAGTGTATTGTAATTCACAGTATCTTCAACCATCAACCTTCAACCATCTCCAGTCGTCCAACTATGTAAACACTATAAAACCCAGTATAAAAACCATTATTGTCCTCAGTCTTACCTATGTGATTGTAGCATAGGTATCCTCTGTTAAAGGTTGGTTGGTGACACCTGTTGCAAGCGCATAAAATGCGTCTGTGACTGGCTCAGCTTTAAAAAAAGATAGAAAATGTCAGTTTGTTGCCAAAAGTTACACCCTTCACTTTATTACAACATTGGTGTTAACAAGAGCTAAGGCTTTTTAAATCACAATGAGTCTCACCTGGTTGTTGAGTTTCATCCTCGCCCAAGGTGTAGTACACAGGTGAAGACAACAATTCACCCTCATCTGACAGAGAGAGACAGTGTTTAAGGACACAGACTATGTTTTATGCCCATTTGAGCCGTGGCACTTCTCGAGGCCCCTTCAGCCTTGTTGTTCTCTGTGGTTTGAGTCCAGGAAGCTTAAATTCTCACCAGAAACCAACACGTGACGTCTACCAAAGCCTTTACAGACAGACTTTTTGTTCTGTTTGTAACAACAGTCAAATGTTTGCACTACTTCAGTTATTTGCATTAATAATCTACAATATAGATTTATGTATCAAGTGTGAGGTGAATTACCTTTCTTCTTCTTGTTTTTTCTTACAGTAGCATATATCGGTTTGTCTTCACCAGCTGCACTGGCCTCCACTTGAACTGAAAAAAAGAAGAAGATATATTTCACTTCACAGCCGACACTGTAAATGAACTTTAATAAATCGCAGATTTCTGTTTCCTGCTGGTCTTCCTGTTTCATACTGCACACATCACATCAGGAACCAACATGACCGTTACACCAGAAGAGCTCACTGACACATTTTGACTTGCTGTCTTGTGTGAAGCAGCCTGAGGTCAATAATTAATAAATGTAGGAAGGGTGATTATCTTCCTACACCAGTGTACCTACCTGTTTGACCCTCTGAGCCTGATGCAGGTTTCAGTCTGGACAGGTAGAGCAACACTGCAAGACACGAAGAAGAAAAAAATAGCAACTTTATAGAAAACCATGAGTGGGCTTCATTTTGTTCACCATATCCTGCTCTAACCACGAAGCCCCCTCACTGCACCTCTCACTCTACCGTTATGAGTGAAGCGTTCATTATCTTTGAGACCACATTGTTCCTGTCTAACGCCTTCAGCAATCTTTTATTGATTGATCACATGACATAACCGCAAGTTCAGATGCAGAGGTGGCACAAAGAGGAACTGAATTTTCTGTTACACAGACAGTGGCATGTTAGGAATAAACAGAACCGGGTAGTCAAGATGAGTAACTTGCATATAAGAGAACCTCATCTACAGACTCTCAATCTGCACCTGAGAAGGTGATCACAGCACAAAAACAGCCATGAGCCATTCATGTAGCAAAGCTGTGACATGTGTCTGTACCTCTGTCGTAGTATGCTCTGCCATAGTGACGGAGTCCAACCACCAACAGCAGGATCATCAATAAAACAGTGACAATGATCCATGGAGTGGAACCAGAGGAGGGACCATTATTGTTTTTTTCCTGATGATGTAGATCTGGATCGACAATATGTAACATAGATATATAAATATTTAAAGGTGTGCTTGAATGGTTCAAAGTAAAATTTCAAAGTCCAAACTATGTTTTCAAAAAAACAAATGAGCGTGAACATAGAATATATACAGAATATAGAATTTTAATAACTTGGTTTTGTTTGCAGTGCTCCAGCTAAGAGTTTCAAGAAACAAGTTTTCAAAACACCGGGAGGTACTGTCAGGTGTCTGACAATATTTGCATGAAAAAATCAACATTTATATTAATATTTATTTATATTTATATGAGAAAAGTGTTTGTCACTTCTAATAGACATAATTTTAATGTGTCTCACCTCTGACAGTCAGTCGGCTCTCTGCTGATTCTCCACCATCAGAGGTTTTGCACTTGTAGAGTCCTTCATCAGACTTTGAAACACTGTGGATGTTGATCTCTCCTGTAGAGCTGTTCCTGTTGAGGACGCCATCTTTATAGAAATCAGTTAGGAGGTTGGAGGAAGCCTTACTGTTTCTGCATCGCAGAGTCACAACGTCTCCCTCCGTCACAGGAAGAGCAGGACTCTCCAGGATCACAGAACCATCTGAACAACATGTTTGAAAAGTGTTTCATCTTAAACATGAGTTAGAATTAAATCATGATGAGTTAATGACAAAATACAAACATACCAGTGACAGTGATGTTGATGCTGTTGCTTCTCTCCCCGTTTTCATCCTCACACCAGTACTCTCCACCATCCTCTAGATAAACATTTTTAATGATGCAGGTTGTAGTTTTACATTGTGAATCCTTTTTGACCTTATGTGCCACTTTCCATCCAGACCAACCCTCACAACTTAAAGTTACAGGGTCATATTGAAAGAACTGCAGTTTGTTTGGTTCAACACGAAGAGACACTGAATCTGAAACAAAGAAAAATCAAGAGATTTGTTCTTAAATCACATAAAATACTGGAATATAGATCTGAAATAATAAAACCAAATTAAAACAGAATTTAAACATTCTTTAATACATTTCCAGTTGAATGTATCCTTCAAAATAATTGATCAATATGAATGAGTCACTAACTGGTACTTACCAACTTTCTGATCACACAGCAGGAATAACACATTCATCACTGGAGAGACAAAAGAAAAGAGACAAACATCACAGAGACACGTTTAGAACTTCTAAATGCTTCATCGATTCCTATGAAAGATGCTCTGGATCAAAAACACGTTCATTAAGTTCAAGTTCAAGTTTAAGTTCTGTGGTCGTCCCCAAATGGTGGAATGACCAACGGCTACTAGAACAGCAACATCCCTTTCAACCTTTAAAAAACTTGTAAAAACCTTTCTGTTTAGAGAATGCTTCCCTACCTAACAAAACTAACAAAACTAACAACTACTCTGTGTCCTTTACACCTTTCTCAGCTTATGTCCTCCTCTGTAAGTCACTTTGGCTAAAAGCGTCTGCTAAATGTAATGTAATGTAATGTAAAAGTTCAAACCACCTCTTTTCATTTAGTTTATATCAAATAATACTCACACAGTCTGATGCAGAGAGCTGTGACCTCCATGTCGACTGGCTGCCGACTGTGTGAACAGACTGAAGTGTAAGTGACAATGGGTCTCTTCCTGTGTTGCTTATTTTTATTGTAGACGCAACTCTAAGTTGGGCTTTGGTTTGAAAACCATTCTCTCAGAGACAGAGCTGCTGTCGTGGTAGAAATAACCTCAGTGGTTAAATATCAGAGGGTGGAGCTAACGAACAGACTCAGACTCAGAACAGAGAAGAACACCTGACCAACATATAAATAAACATAAACTGAAATAACTTAAACTACTTTTCTTCGTGTCAGCAGACCAGACTGAGAACCTGTCTATGACAAAGCTAACACAGTGATGCTGATGTCGAGCAGGAGTAATGGCAGCCATGTTCACTGTCTGACATTAGCAGAGTAGCATGTTGAGTACAGCCAAGGCTCATGGGAATTAGTTTGCATTAGTCAGAGGTTTGGGATTCATCCTCTGGGAACCACGAATGCCGACAGTAAATCTAGTGGCGATTCATTCAGAAAATAATTCAGTGTGGACTGAAGCTGTGACGTTGACGGACAAACTAGCTCCTCCTTTGCTACATCACTGAGTGAGGCGAAGAGCAGGCACAAGGGGAGGAGTGCACCAAAGTACATGTGGGGTTCCACAAGATGAGGCTAAAGAGCTAAAGAGGTTGGAGCTAGGGTTACTTGTTCTACCAAGATTTAGCTGTTGTTGAAAACCACAAAACTTTTATGTCTTTTAAAGAAGTGAAACTGTGTGAAACTTCCTGATTGTGGTCGGGAGATCCAGGTTGTTGGGATCCTTAATGATTCTTTTAGCCTATTCTTTTGGAGCATCTGGTATTGTTGTGTTTTAGGGTGGGTAGAGCACCACCTATTGTATGTTCAGCTGAATGAACCACACTTTGCAGGGCCTGGTTTTGTTCTGTACTGTTTCTGAACCAGACAGTGATGTTTCCTGTGAGGTGGTGCAGGAATAGAAACCCCTCAGATATCAGACGTCGGACCTCAGGTGCTGATCTGAGCTAAAACAGTCTCTGCCTTGCCTTTCTCACCACAGAGTCAATATGCAGAATCCAGATCGGGCCCTTTGTGATGTGGACACCAAGGTACTTGAAGCTGTCCACTCTTTTCACCAAGGAGCCATTGATTTAAATGTAGGGGTGTAGTTCCCCCCTGCTTCAAGTCAACTATCATCTCCTTAGTCCTGCTGACATTCAGAAGGAGGTTGTTGTCTTGACACCAGCAGCACAGGTCCTCTACATCCTACCACAACTGTATTGTCAGCAAACTAGATGATGACCACGCAGCACATGTAGTATAGTAGAGGACCCCGAACACAGCCCTGAGGTGCTCAGATGTTAGGGATGAGGGTTGACCCTCAACCTGACTCTTGGGTCACAGTACAGTGCACAGTGAAGTTTTTCATCACTGTGTTGTCTCACAGACATACATGGCACACAGGTCCTACTCTGCCCCCTGCAGGACATCATTCACAGTACATGAGAAACTGTTTTTTTTTTCATGTACTGTGAATGATGTCCTGCAGGGGGCAGAGTAGGACCTGTGTGTCACCTCTCAGAGAGAAGACAGAAAAGATCAACACTGAAAGAAAGAAAAGAGGAAATCATGACACTGATCCAGTTTGTCTTCATGTATTTATGGAAACCTGTGGCATCAATCATTATGATAAGAACCACGATACTGAGTCATGATCAACACTGAGGAATTCAAACTCATTGAACTTAAAATGTATTCACACATTGCATCACTGTTACATTTGTAGTGTTCTACTTCTAAGTATCAAAGAGAGAGAGCGAGAGTTTTCAGGGAGATGTGACTGCATCTTCAACCAATACCGTGCCTGACTAGGCATAACCCTGAAAGAGACAGACAGAGACAGAGAGAGGGGAGGGAGGGGGAGTCCCCCGGGAGTCTAATCCTATGGCAGCATAACTAAGTGATGACCAGAGCCAGCACTAACTATAAGCTCTATCAAAAAGGAAAGTCTTGAGTCTACTCTTAAATGTGTTGACCGTGTCTGCCTCCCGAACCCAGAATGGTAGTTTGAAGTAGTAGAACATACTAACATTTGATAGTAATCCAAGTTATTTATGTAAGTTGTAAGTGATTGTTTGATTAGATATGTTTACTCTGATGATTACATTTGTAAAATACCAAAAGTTCTGTGAGCTGCATGGCCTATTTTTAGTCAGTTTATTATTATTATTATTATTATTTATTTTTTTTATTTTATTATTATTATTTCAAGGCTGCAGTTACATGCAGATTTACTTTTGACACACAGGATCTACTCTGCCCCCTGCAGGACATCATTCACAGAAACGTTTTTTTTACCCAGACATACATTTTATTACACGTTTTAATCAAAACAGGTTGATGCAGGTACATATAGTTATATATCTGTACATGAGACTGCAACACAATGTGGTCATAACACAATTATTCTTTGCATTGTAGGTAGAAAATACAAGCAGAAAGTGAGACCTGATGCGGCACATTTCAAACCCACAGAGTCTGTTCATAGAGGCGTAGAGATGCTGTGGTCAGTCTGACAACGCTTTGTCAGAGTTCTGATCAAGGAGAAATGATACATGTAGAAATAAAAAGAGCTGTGGTTTGCAGACTGTCTCTGTGGACTGTGAGAATCTTCATGTGTCACATGACACATCTGCTGCAAGACCCTGAGAAACACAAATGAATCCATGAAAAACATGTCAGAGAATGATGCTGATTACATCTGCTGCTCTGTCAAACACTTTGCATTTACTAATTGATTTAAATTTTTGGGTACGTTGACATCAGAGGTAACACGAGTCTTTGTTGTTTACCTCTGAGGTTCCCACAGTGAAGCAGTCCCAGCAGCAGCAGCAGAGGAGCCATCAGCACGACGGGGATAATGTTTCTGAAGATGAAGAACATGTCGTCTGAGCAGGGAGGAGTCTCTGTGTGAGGTGCTGCAAAGACTAAATTAAGCTTTAAGTCAAATACACTGCATTAGTCTGCTAAGCATCAAATAATCTGGTGAAGAACAAAATATAATTTTACTGTGTCTCACCTCTGACAGTCAGTCGGCTCTCTGCTGATTCTCCACCATCAGAGGTTTTGCACTTGTAGAGTCCTTCATCAGACTTTGAAACTCTGCAGATGGTGATCTCTCCTGTAGAGCTGCTACTGATGAGGACGCCATCTTTATAGAAACCAGTTAGGAGGTCGGAGGAAGTGTTCTTGTTTCTGCATCGCAGAGTCACGACGTCTCCCTCCGTCACAGGAAGAGCAGGACTCTCCAGGATCACAGAACCACCTGAACAACATGTTTGAAAAGTGTTTCATGTAAAACATGAGAGAGAATAAAATCATGATGAGTTAATGACAAAATACAAACATACCAGTGACAGTGATGTTGATGCTGTCGCTTCTCTCTCCCTTTCCATCCTCACACCAGTACTTTCCACCCTCCTCTGGATAAATATCTTTAATGACGCAGTACGACTCAGTTGTAAGTTTACATTGGAAATCCTTTTTGACCTTATGTGCCACTTTCCATCCAGACCAACCATATGTTCCCTCACAATGGAAAGTTACGTTGTCATATTCAAAGAACTGCAGTTTGTTTGGTTCAACACGAAGAGACACTGAATCTGAAACAAAGAAAAATCAAGAGATTTGTTCTTAAACCACATAAAATACTGAAATATAGATCTGAAATAATAAAACCAAATTAAAACAAATATATCTGATAAAGATTGCTACTTCCTTCTGTTCTTTAATACATTTCCAGTTGAATGTATCCTTCAAAATAATTCATCAATATGAATTAGTCACTAACTGGTACTCACCAACTTTCTGATCACACAGCAGGAATAACACATTCATCACTGGAGAGACAAAAGAAAAGAGACAAACATCACAGAGACACGTTTAGAACTTCTAAATGCTTCATCGATTCCTATGAAAGATGCTCTGGATCAAAAACACGTTCATTAAGTTCAAAACACCTCTTTTCATTTAGTTTTTATCAAATAGTACTCACACAGTCTGATGCAGAGAGCTGTGACCTCCATGTCGACTGGCTGCCGACTGTGTGAACAGACTGAAGTGTAAGGTACGTGACAATGGGTCTCTTCCTGTGTGGCTTATTTTTACTGTTGATGCAACTCTAAGTTGGGCTTTGGTTTGAAAACCATTCTCTCAGAGACAGAGCTGCTGTCGTGGTAGAAATAACCTCAGTGGTTAAATATCAGAGGGTGGAGCTAACAAACACACCAGACTCAGAAGGTGGTGCTGGTGGTGCAGGAATACGAACCCCTCAGATATCAGACGTCGGACCTCAGGTACTGATCTGAGCTAAAACAGTCTCTGCCTTGCCTTTCTCACCACAGAGTCAATATGCAGAATCCAGATCGGGCCCTTTGTGATGTGGACACCAAGGTACTCGAAGCTGTCCACTCTTTTCACCAAGGAGCCATTGATTTAAGTGTAGGGTTGTAGTCCCCCCCCCCCCCTGCTTCAAGTCAACTATCATCTCCTTAGTCCTGCTGACATTCAGAAGGAGGTTGTTGTCTTGACACCAGCAGCACAGGTCCTCTACATCCTACCACAACTGTATTGTCAGCAAACTAGATGATGACCACGCAGCACATGTAGTATAGTAGAGGACCCCGAACACAGCCCTGAGGTGCTCAGATGTTAGGGATGAGGGTTGACCCTCAACCTGACTCTTGGGTCACAGTACAGTGCAGTGAAGGTCCTACTCTGCCCCCTGCAGGACATCATTCACAGTACATGAGAAACAGTTTTTTTTTCATGTAATGTGAATGATGTCCTGCAGGGGGCAGAGTAGGACCTGTGTGTCACCTCTCAGAGAGAAGACAAAAAGATCAACACTGAAAGAAAGAAAAGAGGAAATCATGACACTGATCCAGTTTCTCTTCATGTATTTATGGAAACCTGTGGCATCAGTCATTATGATAAGAACCACGATACTGAGTCATGACCAACACTGAGGAATTCAAACTCATTGAACTTAAAATTTATTCACACATTGCATCACTGTTACATGTGTAGTCTTCTACTTCTAAGTATCAAAGAGAGAGAGAGAGAGAGTTTTCAGTAAAGGGAGATGTGACTGCATCTTCAACCAATACTGTGTCTGACTAGGCATAACCCTGAAAGAGAGAGGGGAGGGAGGGGGAGTCCCCCAGGAGTCTAATCCTATGGCAGCATAACTAAGTGATGACCAGAGCCAGCACTAACTATAAGCTCTATCAAAAAGGAAAGTCTTGAGTCTACTCTTAAATGTGTTGACCGTGTCTGCCTCCCGAACCCAGAATGGTAGTTTGAAGTAGTAGAACATACCAACATTTGATAGTAATCCAAGTTATTTATGTAAGTTGTAAGTGATTGTTTGATTAGATATGTTTACTCTGATGATTACATTTGTAAAATACCAAAAGTTCTGTGAGCTGCATGGCCTTTTTTTAGTCAGTTTATTATTATTATTATTATTATTTATTTTCATATTATTATTTATTATTTCAAGGCGCAGTTACTGCAGATTTCACTTTGACACACAGGTTCTACTCTGCCCCCTGCAGGACATTATTCACAGTAACATGAGAAACTTTTTTTTTTTACCCAGACATACATTTTATTACACGTTTTAATCAAAACAGTTTGATGCAGGTTCACATAGTTATATATCTGTACATGAGGCTGCAACACAATATGGTCATAACACAGTTATACTTTGCATTGTAGGTAGAAAATACAAGCAGAAAGTGAGACCTGATGCGGCACATTTCAAACCCACAGAGTCTGTTCATAGAGGCGTAGAGATGCTGTGGTCAGTCTGACAACGCTTTGTCAGAGTTCTGATCAAGGAGAAATGATACATGTAGAAATAAAAAGAGCTGTGGTTTGCAGACTGTCTCTGTGGACTGTGAGAATCTTCATGTGTCACATGACACATCTGCTGCAAGACCCTGAGAAACAGAAATGAATCCATGAAAAACACGTCAGAGAATGATGCTGATTACATCTGCTGCTCTGTCAAACATTTTGTATTTACTAATTGATTTAAATTTTTGGGTACGTTGACATCAGAGTTAACACGAGTCTTTGTTGTTTACCTCTGAGGTTCCCACAGTGAAGCAGTCCCAGCAGCAGCAGCAGAGGAGCCATCAGCACGACGGGGATAATGTTTCTGAAGATGAAGAACATGTCGTCTGAGCAGGGAGGAGTCTCTGTGTGAGGTTCTGCAAAGACAACACAAAGTATTTACTGTAATGTCACCAATCTGCCACATGTTATCATTTGTCCATTGAGGTTGCAGGATTCTCCAGAACCATCTGAACAACATGTGTTTGATATTTATTTCATGTTGAACTCATGATGAATTTGTGACAAACATACCAGTGACAGTGATGTTGGCGCTCTTGTTTTTCTTCTCATCTTCCTCTTCCCACCGGTGTTCTATGAGGTTTAAAACTAGGTTTAGAAAGAGCTGTTCACTGTCAGTGTTTGTTTTTTAGCTCCTGGTATCTAAAGCAGGAAACCAGTTGAATGGTTCATTTTGGGCAGCTCATTAGGCCTGGATAAGTTTAAGAGAAGTCTACAACGTGAATTCTTACGTGAAGTAAAACACTTAATTCATAATGTAAATTAAGCTTTAAGTCAAATACACTGCATTAGTCTGCTGAGCATCAAATAATCTGGTGAAGAACAAAATATAATTTTACTGTGTCTCACCTCTGACAGTCAGTCGGCTCTCTGCTGATTCTCCAGAGGTTTTGCACTTGTAGAGTCCTTCATCAAATTTTGAAACTCTGCAGATGGTGATCACTCCTGTAGAGCTGTTCCTGATGAGGACGCCATCTTTATAGAAACCACTTAGGAGGTTGGAGGAAGTGTTCTTGTTTCTGCATCGCAGAGTCACGACGTCTCCCTCCGTCACAGGAAGAGCAGGACTCTCCAGGATCACAGAACCAGCTGAACAACATGTTTGAAAAGTGTTTAATGTGAAACGAGAGAGATTTGAAATCATGATGAGTTAATGACAAAATACAAACATACCAGTGACAGTGATGTTGATGCTGTCGCTTCTCTTCCCGTTTCCATCCTCACACCAGTACTCTCCACCCTCCTCTGGATAAATATCTTTAATGACGCAGTACGACTCAGTTGTAGGTTGACATTGGAAATCCTTTTTGACCTTATGTGCCACTTTCCATCCATACCAACCATGTGTTCCCTCACAATGGAAAGTTACGTTGTCATATTGAAAGAACTGCAGTTTGTTTGGTTCAACACGAAGAGACACTGAATCTGAAACAAAGAAAAATCAAGAGATTTGTTCTTAAACCACATAAAATACTGGAATATAGATCTGAAATAATAAAACCAAATTAAAACAAATATATCTGATAAAGATTGCTACTTCCTTCTGTTCTTTAATACATTTCCAGTTGAATGTATCCTTCAAAATAATTCATCAATATGAATTAGTCACTAACTGGTACTCACCAACTTTCTGATCACACAGCAGGAATAACACATTCATCACTGGAGAGACAAAAGAAAAGAGACAAACATCACAGAGACACGTTTAGAACTTCTAAATGCTTCATCGATTCCTATGAAAGATGCTCTGGATCAAAAACACGTTCATTAAGTTCAAAACACCTCTTTTCATTTAGTTTATATCAAACAGTACTCACACAGTCTGATGCAGAGAGCTGTGACCTCCATGTCGACTGGCTGCCGACTGTGTGAACAGACTGAAGTGTAAGTGACAATGGGTCTCTTCCTGTGTGGCTTATTTTTACTGTAGACACAACTCTAAGTTGGGCTTTGGTTTGAAAACCATTCTCTCAGAGACAGAGCTGCTGTCGTGGTAGAAATAACCTCAGTGGTTAAATATCAGAGGGTGGAGCAAACGAACAGACTCAGACTCAGAAGGTGGTGCAGGAATACGAACCCCCTCAGACATCAGACGTCGGACCTCAGGTGCCGATCTGAGCTAAAACAGTCTCTGCCTTGCCTTTCTCACCACAGAGTCAATATGCAGAATCCAGATCGGCCCTTTGTGATGTGGACACCAAGGTACTTGAAGCTGTCCACTCTTTTCACCAAGGAGCCATTGATTTAAGTGTAGGGGTGTAGTTCCCCCCCTGCTTCAAGTCAACTATCATCTCCTTAGTCCTGCTGACACTCAGAAGGAGGTTGTTGTCTTGACACCAGCAGCACAGGTCCTCTACATCCTACCACAACTGTATTGTCAGCAAACTAGATGATGACCACGCAGCACATGTAGTATAGTAGAGGACCTCGAACACAGCCCTGAGGTGCTCAGATGTTAGGGATGAGGGTTGACCCTCAACCTGACTCTTGGGTCACAGTACAGTGCACAGTGAAGGTCCTACTCTGCCCCCTGCAGGACATCATTCACAGTACATGAGAAACTGTTTTTTTTTTTCATGTAATGTGAATGATGTCCTGCAGGGGGCAGAGTAGGACCTGTGTGTCACCTCTCAGAGAGAAGACAGAAAAGATCAACATTGAAAGAAAGAAAAGAGGAAATCATGACACTGATCCAGTTTCTCTTCATGTATTTATGGAAACCTGTGGCATCAATCATTATGATAAGAACCACGATACTGAGTCATGACCAACACTGAGGAATTCAAACTCATTGAACTTAAAATGTATTCACACATTGCATCACTGTTACATTTGTAGTCTTCTACTTCTAAGTATCAAAGAGAGAGAGAGAGAGTTTTCAGTAAAGGGAGATGTGACTGCACCTTCAACCAATACCGTGCCTGACTAGGCATAACCCTGAAAGAGACAGACAAAGCCAAAGAGAGAGGGGAGGGAGGGGGAGTCCCCCGGGAGTCTAATCCTATGGCAGCATAACTAAGGGATGACCAGAGCCAGCACTAACTATAAGCTCTATCAAAAAGGAAAGTCTTAAGTCTACTCTTAAAGGTGATGACCGTGTCTGCCTCCTGAACCCAGAATGGTAGTTTGAAGTAGTAGAACGTACCAACATTTGATAGTAATCCAAGTTATTCATGTAAATTGTAAGTGATTGTTTGATTAGATATGTTTACTCTGATGATTACATTTGTAAAACACCAAAAGTTCTGTGAGCTGCATGGCCTATTTTAGTCAGTTAATTATTATTATTATTATTATTATTATTATTATTATTATATTATCTTCATTTATATTATTATTATTATTATTCTCAATGGCTGCAGTTATGCAGATTTACTTTTGACACACAGGTTCTACTCTGCCCCTGCAGGACATTATTCACAGTAACATGAGAACTTTTTTTTTACCCAGACATACATTTATTACACGTTTTAATCAAACAGTTTGAGCGTTCACATAGTATATATCTGTACTGAGGCTGCAACACACTATGGTCATAACACAGTTATCTTTTGCATTGTAGGTAGAAATACAAGCAGAAGTGGACCTGATGCGGACATTTCCAACCCACAGAGTCTGTTCATAGAGGCGTAGAGTGCTGTGGTCAGTCTCTGACGCTTTGTCAGAGTTCTGATCAAGGAGAAATGATACATGTAGAAATAAAAGAGATGTGGTTTGCAACTGTCTCTGTGGACTTGGAAATCTTCATGTGTCACATGACACATCTGCTGCAAGACCCTGAGAAACAGAAATGAATCCATGAAAAACACGTCAGAGAATGATGCTGATTACATCTGCTGCTCTGTCAAACACTTGTATTTACTAATTGATTTCAATTTTGGGTATTGTCTCGACATCAGAGTTAACACGAGTCTTTGTTGTTTACCTCTGAGGTTCCCACAGTGAAGCAGTCCCAGCAGCAGCAGCAGAGGAGCCATCAGCACGACGGGGATAATGTTTCTGAAGATGAAGAACATGTCGTCTGAGCAGGGAGGAGTCTCTGTGTGAGGTTCTGCAAAGACAACACAAAGTATTTACTGTAATGTCACCAATCTGCCACATGTTATCATTTGTCCATTGAGGTTGCAGGATTCTCCAGAACCATCTGAACAACATGTGTTTGATATTTATTTCATGTTGAACTCATGATGAATTTGTGACAAACATACCAGTGACAGTGATGTTGGCGCTCTTGTTTTTCTTCCCATCTTCCTCTTCCCACCGGTGTTCTATGAGGTTTAAAACTAGGTTTAGAAAGAGCTGTTCACTGTCAGTGTTTGTTTTTTAGCTCCTGGTATCTAAAGCAGGAAACCAGTTGAATGGTTCATTTTGGGCAACTCATTAGGCCTGGATAAGTTTAAGAGAAGTCTACAACGTGAATGCTTACGTGAAGTAAAACACTTAATTCATAATGTAAATTAAGCTTTAAGTCAAATACACTGCATTAGTCTGCTGAGCATCAAATAATCTGGTGAAGAACAAAATATAATTTTAATGTGTCTCACCTCTGACAGTCAGCCGGCTCTCTGCTGATTCTCCACCATCAGAGGTTTTGCACTTGTAGAGTCCTTCATCAAACTTTGAAACTCTGCAGATGTTGATCTCTCCTGTAGAGCTGTTCCTGATGAGGACGCCATCTTTATAGAAACCAGTTAGGAGATTGGAGGAAGTGTTCTTGTTTCTGCATCGCAGAGTCACGACGTCTCCCTCCGTCACAGGAAGAGCAGGACTCTCCAGGATCACTGAACCAGCTGAACAACATGTTTGAAACGTGTTTCATGTAAAACATGAGTTAGAATAAAATCATAATGAGTTAATGACAAAATACAAACATACCAGTGACAGTGATGTTGATGCTGTTGCTTCTCTCCCCATTTCCATCCTCACACCAGTACTCTCCACCCTCCTCTGGATAAAGATTTTTATTGATGCAGGACGACTCAGTTGTACGTTGACATGGTAAATCCTTTTTGACCTTATGTGCCAATTTCCATCCAGACCAACCATATGTTCCCTCACAATGGAAAGTTACGGACTCATATTCAAAGAACTGCAGTTTGTTTGGTTCAACACGAAGAGACACTGAATCTGAAACAAAGAAAAATCAAAAGATTTGTTCTTAAATCACATAAAATTCTGGAATATAGATCTGAAATAATAAAACCAAATTAAAACAAATATATCTGATAAAGATTGCTACTTCCTTCTGTTCTTTAATACATTTCCAGTTGAATGTATCCTTCAAAATAATTGATCAATATGAATGAGTCACTAACTGGTACTCACCAACTTTCTGATCACACAGCAGGAATAACACATTCATCACTGGAGAGACAAAAGAAAAGAGACAAACATCACAGAGACACGTTCAGAACTTCTAAATGCTTCATCGATTCCTATGAAAGATGCTCTGGATCAAAAACACGTTCATTAAGTTCAAACCACCTCTTTTCATTTAGTTTATATCAAACATTACTCACACAGTCTGATGCAGAGAGCTGTGACCTCCATGTCGACTGGCTGCCGACTGTGTGAACAAAATGAAGTGTAAGGTACAGTACGTGACAATGGGTCTCTTCCTGTGTGGCTTATTTTTATTGTAGACGCAACTCTAAGTTGGGCTTTGGTTTGAAAACCATTCTCTCAGAGACAGAGCTGCTGTCGTGGTAGAAATAACCTCAGTGGTTAGGTCAGTTATCAGAGGGTGGAGCTAACGAACAGACTCAGAACAGAGAAGAACACCTGACCAACATATAAATAAACAAACTGAAATAACTTAAACTACTTTTCTTTGTGTCAGCAGACCAGACTGAGAACCTGTCTATGACAAAGCTAACACAGTGATGCTGAAGTCAAGATTTACTTTTGACACAGGATCTACTCTGCCCCCTGCAGGACATCCTTCACAGTAACATGAGAAACATTTTTTTTTACCCAGACATACATTTTAATCAAAACAGTTTGATGCAGGTTCATATAGTTATATATCTGTACATGAGGCTGCAACACAATATGGTCATAACACAATTATACTTTGCATTGTAGGTAGAAAATACAAGCAGAAAGTGAGACCTGATGCGGCACATTTCAAACCCACAGAGTCTGTTCATAGAGGCGTAGAGATGCTGTGGTCAGTCTGACAACGCTTTCTCAGAGTTCTGATCAAGGAGAAATGATACATGTAGAAATAAAAAGAGCTGTGGTTTGCAGACTGTCTCTGTGGACTTGTGGGAACCTTCATGTGTCACATGACACATCTGCTGCAAGACCCTGAGAAACAGAAATGAATCCATGAAAAACATGTCAGAGAATGATGCTGATTACATCTGCTGCTCTGTCAAACACTTTGCATTTACTAATTGATTTTAATTTTTGGGTACATTGACATCAGAGTTAACACAAGTCTTTGTTGTTTACCTCTGAGGTTCCCACAGTGAAGCAGTCCCAGCAGCAGCAGCAGAGGAGCCATCAGCACGACGGGGATAATGTTTCTGAAGATGAAGAACATGTCGTCTGAGCAGGGAGGAGTCTCTGTGTGAGGTTCTGCAAAGACAACACAAAGTATTTACTGTAATGTCACCAATCTGCCACATGTTATCATTTGTCCATTGAGGTTGCAGGATTCTCCAGAACCATCTGAACAACATGTGTTTGATATTTATTTCATGTTGAACTCATGATGAATTTGTGACAAACATACCAGTGACAGTGATGTTGGCGCTCTTGTTTTTCTTCCCATCTTCCTCTTCCCACCGGTGTTCTATGAGGTTTAAAACTAGGTTTAGAAAGAGCTGTTCACTGTCAGTGTTTGTTTTTTAGCTCCTGGTATCTAAAGCAGGAAACCAGTTGAATGGTTCATTTTGGGCAACTCATTAGGCCTGGATAAGTTTAAGAGAAGTCTACAACGTGAATGCTTACGTGAAGTAAAACACTTAATTCATAATGTAAATTAAGCTTTAAGTCAAACACACTGCATTAGTCTGCTGAGCATCAAATAATCTGGTGAGGAACAAAATATAATTTTACTGTGTCTCACCTCTGACAGTCAGTCGGCTCTCTGCTGATTCTCCACCATCAGAGGTTTTGCACTTGTAGAGTCCTTCATCAGACTTTGAAACACTGTGGATGGTGATCTCTCCTGTAGAGCTGTTACTGATGAGGACGCCATCTTTATAGAAACCAGTTAGGAGGTTGGAGGAAGTGTTCTTGTTTCTGCATCGCAGAGTCACGACGTCTCCCTCCGTCACAGGAAGAGCAGGACTCTCCAGGATCACTGAACCACCTGAACAACATGTTTGAAACGTGTTTCATGTAAAACATGAGTTAGAATTAAATCATGATGAGTTAATGACAAATGTGTTGTATTAATACAAACAAACCTGTGACAGTGATGTTGATGCTGTTGCTTCTACTCCCCTCTCCAGTCTCACACCAGTACTCCCCGGCGTCATTTGGATAAAGATTTTTTACGGTGCAGGACGACTTGGTTGTAGCTCTACATTGTGAATTCCCTTTTAACTTGTGTGCCACTTTCCATCCGGATGAGCCACGCAATCCCTCACAATGGAACGTTAGGTCGTCATATTCAAAGAACTGCAGTTTGTTTGGTTCGACACGAAGAGACACTGAATCTGAAAGTTATGTTTAAGAGTTGTGTTTTCAAATCACATTTCTCCATGGTTCAGTTATGATGCTCACACTGTCGGCACTTTTGGCAGTGAACAGAAGTCAGCATGGGCACCCTGACTGGTCTGTGGCCCGCAAGATCTGCTATTTTGGGAAATATTCAGACCCAGTCGCCAAGCTGTCAGTCTATCTAACTTTGTCAAAGTTGCTCAAATCGTTACGCCGGCCGAGTTTTCTTGCTTCTAACACACCAACTTTGAGGACAAAATATTCACTTCCTGCCTGATATCACACCCAGGGACAGGTGCCATGACACAGAGATCATCAGTGTGTTCTCCTGTCAGTGTCCATAATGTTATTGCAGGTGTATACCCTTAAAATCATTTAAAAAGTATAAATGAGTCACTGGTACTCACCAACTTTCTGATCACACAGCAGGAATAACATATTCATCACTGGAGAGACAAAAGGAAAGAGACAAACATCACAGAGACACGAGTCTACTCCTCCTCTAGGTGTTGTCTGTTAAATCCCATTACTGATACAAGAAAACAGCTTTAAAGTCCAAAAAAACTTTACCATTTAGTTTATATCAAACAGTACTTACACAGTCTGATGCAGAGAGCTGTGACCTCCATGTCGACTGGCTGCCGACTGTGTGAACAGACTGAAGTGTAAGGTACGTGACTATGGGTCTCTTCCTGTGTGGCTTATTTTTACTGTTGATGCAACGCTAATTTTGGGCTTTAGTTTGAAAACCATTCTCTCAGAGACAGAGCTGCTGTCGTGGTAGAAATAACCTCAGTGGTTAAATATCAGAGGGTGGAGCTAACGAACACACCAGACTCAGAACAGAGAAGAACATCTGACCAACATATAAATAAACTTTTCTTATAGCCGTGCTAGCAGCTCTGTGTGAATGTAGTATCTCAATCAACATTGTTTGGAGGAGGAAAGAGAGGAGCTTTATTAGATTACAAATGATGTAGCCTGAACATGAAAGCTGCAAGGGTACAGGCACAGGAAGTTACAGACTGCTTTTGGACTAATATCAGCTGGCTGCCATGTCTTGTGTTGTTGACCTTGTTGATGTTTGGCTGCAACAACACCAGTTTCTATGTATGTATGCTGCTTGAATGCGCATCACTGCGTGACACGTTTCACATGTGTACCCACAGACACTCAGAGTCTTTCACAGAGGTGTAGAGAAGTTGCGGTCCCTTGCTTTGTCAGAGTTCTGTCAAGTGGTATAGACACCGACAAAAAAAAGAATCTTGTGAGAATCTTCATGTCTTGATAGAGTCAAACCACATGACACATCTGCTGCTCAACCCTGAAATAGAAATGAAAAATATGTCTTCGATCATCGTCCTGCTGCTTTGTTGTTAATTTACTTCTGTAACTACATTTACATCAGAGTTAACACGAGTCTTTGTTGTTTACCTCTGAGGTTCCCACAGTGAAGCAGTCCCAGCAGCAGCAGCAGAGGAACCATCAGCACGACGGGGATAATGTTTCTGAAGATGAAGAACATGTCGTCTGAGCCGGGAGGAGTCTCTGTGTGAGGTGCTGCAAAGTAACCAGAAAGTATTTACTGTAATATCATTGTGACTCAGTGTATACTGATCAACAACGTTCAGACCACTGACAGGTGAAGCGAATAACACTAATCTCACTATCATGGCACATGTCAATGTGCAACAGGGTCGTAGGAGACCAAGGCACATGTGGGGAGCAAACGCTGGTCTGATCCAACTGATGAGCTACTGTCAGATTGCTAAAAAACGTTTATGGTGGTTCTGATAGAAAGGTGTCAGTGCATAAAAGTTTGGTTCTTATAGGACTGCCTAACTGCAGATGAGTCAGGGTGCCCATGCCCAAACCTGTTCACTACCAAAAATGCCAACAATGGACACATGAGCATCAGAACTGGACCACGGAGCAACAGGAGAAGGTGGCCTGGTCCGATAAATCATGTTTTCCAACCCGGCCTCCAAATTCCCCATATGTCAATCCAAACAAACATCTGTGGGATGTGCAGGACAAACAAGTCTGATCCATGGAGGCCCAACCTTGCAACTTAAAAGGTCTTATAGGAACTGCTGCTGACGTCTTGGTGCCAGATACCACAAAAAAAATGTATGTTTACTTGAAGCACAACACAGAATTTGTTGGCTGCCTCAGTGTTTGACTTAAAACACTGAACCTGGACCAACAACACATGTGACACAAGATGTCTCTGGTGTCAAAGTCTTGTAATGTATCATATTTAAATACATCCAGAAAAGCAAAAAAATAATATTCAAACGTGATTTGTGGGTAGTGGTTATTTAAAACATCAAGCAACTGTTTTTACGATCGCCAAGATAAAAATCTGTTACAAGCAATCAGGCTGGAAACAATTTGGTGCCTCACCTCTGACAGTCAGCCGACTCTCTGGTGATTCTCCAACATCCGAGATTTTGCACTTATATAGTCCATCATCAGTCTCGGAAATACGGAGGATGATCAGATCGCCTGTTGAACTGTTCCCGATGAGGAGACCATCTTTATAGAATCCAGCTATGAGGTTGGAAGAAGTTGTCTTGGTCCTGCATCGTAGAAGCACACCCTCTCCCTCCATCACAGGGAGGACAGGACTTTCCAGGATCACGGACCCATCTAAACAACAGATGTTTAAACGGTATTTAATATGAAACATGAGTCAGCACAACTCTTGTTTCAGTATAAACATACTTGTGACGGTGATGTTTACAGAGTTGCTTCTCTTCCCACCTCCAGCCTCACACCAGTACTCGCCACTATCATCGGGAAAAGCACCCAGAATGCTGCAGGACGACTCCGTTGACACGCCCCATTTCGATAAACCACAAGCTGCAATTTCTGTTTTGGCCCTCCTCAAAATGTTCCATCCAGTCAAGTCATCAAAGCCCGTACACTTCAAAGAGAGGGCCTCATATTCAAAGAGTTGTAGCCGGCTTGGAACGATCCAAAAAGCTGCATCTGAGACAGAAAAGAGATGAAGTTTGCTGCAGAGTTCAATATCGCTACTGAAAACTATAGGTGCCCCTGGATCCCACCGCACATGGCTCTGACATAGAGGCCAAGTGCTGGCCTGTTCTTCATGCAATCGTACCTTGATCTGCTCTATGCTGCTTGATGCTGTTTGTTGCAGCGTACTTCGAGAACAGAACAACCACATATTCTCAGCAGAGCAGGCCAGAGACTTGCTTCTGAAATATGTTGCTTTTGTACACAAACAGAACTACTTACCAACTTTATGAGCATGTGCACTCATCTGCAGAAACAGAGTCGCCCCTGAGAGACAAAGGAAAAGACGTCACAGAGACATGCTGACTTGTCTTCTTGATCAAACAAGAGCAAAGGGTTCAGCCACTGTTAGATGTTTTACTCAAACTCTATCATATGGATTTTATGAATGTCAAAAGTAAAGAGTCAGTACTCACAGAACCTGATGCAGAGAGCTGCGACCTCCATGTCGTCTTGCTGCGGACTGTCTAAACATCAGACCTAAGTGCAAGGTAGATGAGGAAGTTTCTCTTCCTGTGTGGCCTATTTCTGCTGTCGACACGTTTTAGATCGAAAACCAGAGAGACAGAGAGCCGCACTAGAAATACCCCCAGTGCTTACAAAAATATCAGAGGGTGGAGCTAATGAGCACAATAGACAGTGACCACGCTTACATGTCGATGCAGATAGAGATATATAAATGCAGATAAATTTGACCACTGTCTCAGTTTAACACGTAAGCATGCTAAAACATGAAAATTAGCACAGAAATGCAAATGTAATCATTTTTAATACACAGTTCTGAAGATGTACGGATGGTTCCTCGACTCTCCTGTCTATGTCCACCTCAGATGGTGAACTATCAGTAGCAAGGCTCTCCTAGATGTTTGCACATGGCTCACTGGCCTAATCAAAGCCCTGCCTTATTCATTTGAATTAAGATTAGATTACTGTCGTCTAAAGCTGTAACATCTGTTACAGCTGCAGTTAAAGCTCCTATGTTTGTTTTTGGGGTTAATGTCTACACACAGTCAGGTATGTGAAGTGAAGCCTGTGCAGAAGTGCCAAAAACTGCAGTTCCTCAAACGTCCACTTGAGGTCTCAAGCTTGCTGTAGCAGTATTATAAATGTGAATAATTGTATTAGTTTATTTTTTCACTGGGGTACTTATGTTGTTCATGACCTGGGGACTGGGCCAGGTATAAGTTTATATGCATACATAAGTAGATATTTTTTAAGCACTAAGTTAAGGGGTGCTATCCCCCTGTGATTTGTTAATTAGTAAAGATTAGTAAGTGACGTTTCTTATGATTTTGTTTAGATTGTTGCAGCTGTCCTTTCCCTTGTTTCCCTTGTAGTCTGCCTCAACTCTCTGTTGTATCATTAATCCTAATTGCTGCCAATAAATAATTCAGCAGAACAGAAAATGCAAACTTGATACTTTAATGCATTTTGTTCAATGGTAGATTTCAGCATGTGAGGCCATTTCTTTTGTTACATCAACTCTGCAGCCGATAAACAGTTAAAAAGTCACATGCAGCTCACAGATCATAGTCACGTGGTGCAGCTTAGTGATTAACAGAATAAAGTTGAACTACTGGGCAGTGCAGATCTCTTCACTGTGTAAGAGGAGGTGACTGCATTAAGATCCAAAAGGTAGGTTATTTTTTTTATTTTTAATCTGATCATTGGATATCACTGGTTTAAATTCTTCTCACTATTGCATGGATCTGCATTGTAATTTGGTCTTACTGTAAAGTATTATTACTTATTTTCCAATAAACACGAGTAGCCTAAAATGTATGCGTTATAGCTGAGGGGGTGAAATCAATTACAAACTCCGACCAGGAGACTGTAATCAGTCAAAGACAACGTTTGAATAAAAGACAGTGACTTAGCTTCAGGTGGCAGGTACAGTCTGGATTGTGAAGTTGAATCTGGTCGTAGCAACATGCAGGCAGGCAAACTGATCTGGAGAGGCGAGAAAACACAAGTTACCTGGAGAACTAGAAAGTGAAGAAACAGGCTGAATGATCTTGCACCTTCTCGCTGAATGAGTTGGAGTTTTATGGTGTTATGGTGTGTTGGCATTGATGAGATCATCTGCAGGTGTATTGGTTGATCGGCTGAAGAGAGGGACCAGGAAGCCAGCAGACCACACAGACTGGAAAAAAACATGAAACGTGTGTGTCCTCTGTACGGATGAACCTTTTTTAAAATACTTTATTTAAACTCTAGGATGCTTCACCTGAAAGATGGCGGGCTCTGTAGACCTCGACTCGCTGCCATCTGCACTTTGGTTTTCCATCACTCTGTTTGTTTTCCTAACACATCGTTGTGGAGGTAAATACGGCACACTGTACAACATTATTTTAACATGGAGTTAAACAAACTACACAACTCAGGTCTACTTAGCAAATTCTCAACAGCTAGATGAACCAACCACAGGAAAAACCTCTCTGAGAGTAAATGGAGCCCAGGTTCTCAACCAGGATCTTATATAGGCCTCACAATCGGCTGGATTGACAGCAGCTTGGTTGGTCAGCCCCAAAGATCCTCAGACAAACAAGAAATCACACTCTGGGTCAACAGACAGGTTAACCATCCCTTCAATCTATTGTGTGCTTCTACTCATGGCTCTTCTCAGACCACATGATGTGTCCTGTGACACACTGTTTACAGCTCTGGCTTTATTGCACTTTAATCATTACATGAGTACAACAAGAGTTCCTTAATCCTCTTAACATGACACAATAAACTAACTTGATGGCTGTTTATCCTGATTTAACATATATCAGATGTATCAGTTTCTCAAAATGAAGACCATGTCTTTTCTTTTCAGGTCAGCCTCAGGTTGTTGGTCCACCAGAGCCAATTGTGGCAACAGTTGGTGATGATATCATGTTGCCATGCCATTTGTCACCAGCTGTGGATGCCTCTGACCAAACTGTGGAATGGGCGAGACCGGATCTGAATCCCAGATTTGTCTATGTGTGGCGTGACGGCGTGGAACTAAAGACTAAACAACATCCGTTCTATGTGGGAAGAACTTCGTTGCACGTCAGTAAACTGAAACATGGCGACATTTCACTGAAACTTTCCAAAGTAAAACTCTCCGATGAGGGAACATACAGATGCTTCCTTCCCACACTGAATAGGGATTCTTCTGTTCAGCTTGTTGTTGGTGAGTGGACAAACTATATTGACTTAACAGGGCAGAACCTTGATGTGACCTTTTGAAGGATAACTTCTCTTCATCATTAGGTACAGTCTCCTCACTTATCATCAACTTAATGAGGACTGAAAACAATGAAGAGGTGGTTCTACAGTGTGACTCTGAAGGCTGGTATCCAGAGCCTGAGGTGTTCTGGCTGGACGCTGAGGGAAACCTCCTCTCTGCTGGACCTACAGAGACAGTCAGAGGTCCTGATGACCTCTATACTGTCAGCAGAAGATTGACTGTGAAGAAGAGCGACAACTTCACCTGTAGAGTCCAACAGAAGAACATCAACCAGACCAGAGAGACACAGATCTATGTTTCAGGTGGGAAATAACATCTATCCATAAATGTTAGGCTCAAATCTCTGAGTTCTAGCTCTTGGTGCACTTTGTTTTATTATTATTACAGATGATTTCTTCAGCCCTCCATGTAGCTCTGTTGCTCACATCATCACCATCATCAGCTTGGCTGTGGTTCTCATGATTGTTCTTGCAGTTGTCTTTGTAGTGTGGACACGAAGACGGAGACTAAACAGTAAGTCAGCCATTATTTTGTGCACTCCACCTCTGTCTCTATCAGTTTTACACTGTTTCTTTGTTTTCTTTACTGCAGGCCGCAACTTTACAACAAAAGCAACGAGAGGAAGTACCAACACAGAACGTCCTCCCTTGCTTGTTGAGGAGAAAAGTGAAACACTGCAGGTCATGTCAGAGAAAAAAACTAAACTTGATGAACAGTTAAAGAAAGTACAAGAAGAACACAAAGATGTGATGGTGCTGCTTCATTTATTAACGTCTCACAAAACGGTTGTTTCAAAACACATGCATGACCTTTTATCAGAAAAGGAATCGATCCAGACACAAAAACAAGATGGAAAAGGATTGAAAAAAGATTCTCTAGAGACAAAGGCGAGGCTTAATAGGAAAATACAGGACGTAGACACAATTTTGAAGGCTGTGCATTATGGGGAAACTATGGTGGGAGAGAAAAAGACAGAGTTAGACAATATCATTGAGGAAATTAATAAACAAACTAGAGGAGATAAATGATCAGCAAAATAAAGGAAACTCAAGCCATACCATTCAGAGATAAATAAAAAATGTGCTTAAAAATAAATAATCAGCTAAACTGGAGGTGAACTGTAAGACAGCAGATCATCTATTCAACAGTAAACAGGCTGTCAGTACAGGACAGCATTGGGCTCAACCAAAATCTACCTGACAGGGACCTCTAGTGGCCGTGTGAGTCATGAAAATGCCAATGCCTCATGGGAGGTCAATGGATGGGACACACAAGGCCACTGTTTTGTCATTTTCTACCAACATTCAGCGTCTAGTCAAATCAAGTCAAGTCTAATGCCACTTTCCTACCCTCACCATCATCCCCATTTGTGCATTTCCTATTATAGAATTTCATTAAATGTATCCGACAGGTTCAACTGAAATTGCACAGGTAACATTTGCTCAGGATTGTTTAATCTATTGCCATTACTAAAACCGACCCTTTAGGGGGCAGCATCGTACAGTCAATGGGATTGTATAGATTTATGACGTGATTTCTAAGGGACAAAAAGAAAACTAAAAAAAATCAACATTTGCTTTGGTGTTATTCTTTATTATGTCAGTAACTTTTCAGTCATAAAGGTATTGTATATATTGTGTATATTTCTGTGAACTGGTAATGATATTAGTGGTTTCATATATCTACATGGCTGTTAACAGTTTCTGTTACACTCAATAAAACCAGTCACTGATGTTGTGAGTTAGTTAAAGACTTAAACTTTAATCACTCTGTACTGATTGATTATTTACAGTGTTTACTGTCTTCATAAATAACTCATACAATCTCTAACCATCTTTTGATGGCCATCAACCTCTTTGGTCTTTTGTTATGAATATACACAACACTAGGATGGTGGACGTAAGTTGAGGCAGAACTTTACTGAATACAAAACTACCAGGACATTTAATTAGACATGGAGAGAAATTATGCTTAGCATCAACCAAACCAAAGACATACATTCCATAACGATTGTTTGAGCCTTCCCTGCACTCATATCATCCAGGCAGGATGTAACAAGATGAGCTGCAGGGTGGCAAGGTACAACATGTGGAAGAGAAAACATCACACCAGACGAGAGATGTGCTGGAAAAATAAGTCAACTTTTATTTTCAGTCTCCAAAACAAAGAAACTTGGAGGGAATCCTTTGCTCCCTCTTCACATCTCTAACAATTATGGTGCTGAATAGAAACAGAAAATATAGAAAAACATAGAAAACAAAAAACAGTCCAATTTGGTCGTATATAAACAAAAATAGACCAATTATACGTACATCATGCAGATTTATCTTAATTAGCTGAAATTTCAGACATCCAGCCTTGATTATATATATATATATATATATATATATATATATTTATTTATTTATTTATTTATTTATTTATTTTTCCTGTCATTTTAATAATTATTCAGGTTATGACAATTTTTGTTGTTTGATTTTTCTTTTTGCAATGTACCAATCTGATGTAGAACATCTTTTGATGTAGCCTATTATTATTCTATATTACAATAAACAGATATACTACACAATATTCAACAACAACAGTATTTGATACCCCTCTTCTTGCTCATGGAAAAGGTAATTTTGATCGTTCCTAACAATCAGTATTACATATATTAGTATGAGTATTTGTCACAGTTTGTGAGCACAGTGATTATTTTTAAAGGCAGCAGTGACGCTGTTCTTGTAATCCGATGTGAGAAGAGGAAATGATGCGGTTTAACTCTAATGAACTGATACCTCTTGAAATAGACGGTGACACTGAGTTAGATTAAAGTCTCGCTCTCACCTGATGATAATGAAGAAGAATCATGTCTAGTTATTTTAAGTCAGCATTTATAAATATATATATTGAAGAAGCAGTGGTCAGTGACAAAGCTGTCATTCTGCAGCAGAGGGGACGAAGAATGTAACACTATCGAAAACTATTACAAAACATGCGTGCTCATTAAAGGCTCCTGTATATGTGTCCTATGTATGACTTCTTTCATGCACGTTACTGAGCTTTCATTTCTCCTTTGGCCAGTCAGCTGTCGCTGCTCTCAGTAACCTACAAGACACAAAGTCACAAAAGTTAAAACTTTGAGACTCATGTTTGTGCTAATGCACAACAATATCAATGAAAATGTTCCCTCACCATCGCAGAACTGCTACGTGTTGTGTTGTTGTTTGGCTATTAGTAATGTTGTCTGTTTTCTACTTTTTGATCATAAGTAATGTCATCATCATGTACAGCTGTCAATGGAGACCAATCAAAAGCCTAAACCAAACCAAATTGAAGTCTAAATGCATGATAACATTTAACAGACTTTTAAAATAATAATATCTGACATATTGTTGCACTGCCTCATCTGTTCACAGCGCGGTCAGATAATCCTTCATGGTATTTACTGTAATGCAGGCGCATCTAGACCTGTTCATGACCTGCAAGATAGTTTAAAGTGTGCGGATAAAAATAAATGTAATACGTACATTGTTGTGAGATATTTTCACTGTGGCTTCATGACTCGGAAATCGGTCATGACTAAAAGCAGCCAGCGCAAGAGCTGTCAGTGAACTGAGAGGCCCATCTACCTTTTTCTGCCTGTGGGTTTCTCGTGTGGTTTTTGTCTGAGAAACTGTCACTAGGTCTGAAAGTTACTGCAACACACTCAGGCTAATGCAGCTTAAAAATGGATCAACGTTTAATGATTATAATTATATAAAAACTATTCAGTGGTTCTCACCATTTACAAGTTGAGGCACCAACATTATTTATAAAACAGGTTTGAAAATGTTGACTTGTGAAAGGTGTTACCTTGCTCCATCATGGTTTTGGTGACCATAGCATATGTTGCATCAATCGGAACAACTACAGTGGCCTGTCTTGACACTGAAACATAAAAAAAGTACAACACATTACATGTAAGTAGCAGGAAGATAAATAAACACACATTTTATGAAAATAAACAAATAAAGGAAAATCTCAAAGTACTGATGATTATAGATTTTTTTTTTTTAAATCACAAAAATCTGTCAATGAGGTGTATTTAAGGCGTGAATCAGTTTTCTGCATCATTCCAGGTCAACGACATTGACGTTGTTTCTATTACATGTTTGACAGATATTATGTTATGATATGTTAAAAGTAATTTCTTAACCTGTTTGTGGAAAGGGGGAAGTCTGGAAGTAGGCTGAGGTTGTTGATTCGTCTGTTTGAATAAAAAGACAGCAAAAAAACAAAAGTGGTGACGTGACGGCCATCAGGAACAACCAGAACAGCCACCTTTAGCAAACTTTGTTTTCTCTGTTCGTATTCTATGTACCTCTGACGTTTGTTGATGTTTGCTGTTTCCTACATCGCAGTAATCCGATCAGCAGCAGCAGAGTCACCAAGAAAAGAAAAACACCCAGACCAATCCAGAGTGGCAGAGAGAGCTGAAGGGCCTGTGGATCTTCATGATCTGGAGCTGGAGAGATAAAAGTTTGTGCTGCATGTAAAATAAAACGAGATTCTATACGATTACTCTGAAGATGTAACGTTATGGACATAACAACTCAAAACAGGTAAGATAAAATAAAGAACACTGGTATATC
This sequence comes from Larimichthys crocea, assembly GCF_000972845.2. Classification (NCBI taxonomy): domain Eukaryota; kingdom Metazoa; phylum Chordata; class Actinopteri; family Sciaenidae; genus Larimichthys; species Larimichthys crocea. The sequence goes on along the minus strand of NC_040024.1, from coordinate 7,472,214 downwards.
TCACCTCTGACATGCAGCCAGCTCTCCGGTGATTCAGCGCCAGAGATTCTGCACTTGTAGAGTCCTTCATTAGACCCGGAGACGCTGGTGAAGGTGAGGTTTCCTGCAGAGCCGCTCTCCATCAGATGTCTGTCTTTAAAGAAATCAGCGGTGAGGTTAGGGGACGCCGGCTTCATCCTGCAGCGCAGAGTCACAGCGTCTCCTTCCATCACAGGATGCACGGGACTCTCCAGGATCACAGAACCAGCTGACAACAAGTTTTGAAAATGTGTCATTGACATAAAAATGTGTAATATTGTTTTAAAAACTGTTTTACTTTGAAAATATGCAAATCTTTCTGCAATAGAACACAGGTTAACCCAACTCCATCCTCCTAATAATACTAATGATCATTGTCCTATAAGTTCTGGGGATGTGAACAGTGTTACTAACTGCATACCAGTGACAGTGATGTTGACAGTCTTGCTTTTCTTCCCTCCTCCCATTTCACACCAGTATTCTCCAGTGTCAGATAGAAAGGCATTTTCAATTGTACAGGGTCCCTGTGATGTCGACCAGCTAGTAGCACATGTTTGAACAGTTTCCTTCACCTTCTTCATCACTATCCATCCAGTCAACCCCTCCAGTCCCTCACAGCTCACAACAAAAGGCTCATATTGAAAGTGCTGCTGACTGTTGGGAACGACCTGAGGAAAACCTGCATCTAAGGAAGAGACGCAAAGTAAAAAGAGTCGTGATAAACCAAACATTTTCCAATAAAATGACAAAATCATTTGAAATGCAGTACATAATTACACACAGGTTCATTAACACTCATTATAGTATATTAAAATGACACTAAATATACATCACATTGTAAAGTTTGAAAGTTCTACTTACCAGCTTTTTGAGAATAACTGAAGTCAACTTCTGCAGCCAGTAGCAACAGAACAGTCATCACTGGAGAGGCGAGAGAGCTGCACGCTGCCTCAAACGTAACATATATATAACATAAATATAACATGTGAATGTCTAATATTTGGTCCATCACTGGTATAAAGTTTCTATTTGAAGCCAAATAACTGTCTGTTCACAATGAGTGACTTCATATATGTCCGTAGCTTTAAACAGATTCAGTACTCACACAGTCTGATGTGGAGAGCTGTGGCCTCCATGGTGTCTCGCTGCTGACTGTCTGAACATCAGACTAAATTTAAAATATCATGTCATGTCTGTCAAGTGAGAATCCGCTCCTCCCCTTCCTGTTTCAGGGGAGTTTCTGAGAGATGGAGGTGGTCTGAGGTCAAGAAATAAAAATCAATGAAGCAACATGTCAGTAGATGGCGACAGAAACTTGATTTTTGGTGCATATAATTTGACAAACTGAGATCAAATCAAATCAATTTTAAATCAAATCAATTTTATTTGTATAGCCCAAAGTCACAAAATACATTTGCCTCAGAGGGCTTTACAATCTGTCCTTAGACCCTCGGTCTAAGATGCCAAAGAAATTACTCTGAATAATCACACACATGGATCTGCCAAACAAACAAACATTAAAATAGACAAACTTTAAAAATTAGAAAAACAAATGTCACATTGAGGTAGAACCTCTTTTCTAACCCACTCCTTATGTCTAACATGAGCAAATCAGAAAAGTCTCAGTCTGTAGTCACATAATACACCTACTGTATTATTCACATTACCTACTGACACACCTTCTTCATTTCATCCTGTTGACTTTACTGTAATATTTTACAGACGACCTATAAAAAGTCCAAAGTTCAGTTTGGACCGATAAAACAGGTCATAAAAAAAACACACTGGAAAACGAAAGTTCAATACAAGGACACACACACACACACACACACACACACACACAGGACTTTAGATAAAATATAACTCACTCTGACATGGTTACTGCTGTGATTGGCTTGTTGTGCTCAATAGGAAAAAAGTCTCTGCAGACTCAGAACGTCGAGTTTTAGGCTCAAATCAAACATGAATGCAGATGCAGAACATTGTGCATGCAGAGTGATACTCTACTATCCATGTCATTAATTTGAGCCTGACTAAAAAGGAGATACCAAAACTTTGTCACACACGTTATCTAAATTGCATGAGGCGGGGTGAAAGTACAGTTTTTTTTTTTTTGATAATCCCAAACTTTGGCCACACAGACGACTGTTGCTTTGAGGCAAGGAGACACACACAACAGGTACGTAGGATTTTTTACATTAAACACTTAATTCTAATCAAAGACCAAACAATGACTAGGGTGAATCGAGACCAAGAAAAGACCAAGACTTTGGAGGATTGAGACCAAGTCAAGACTAAGACCAACGTGGAGTGAGACGGACTCAAGAACCTTCTTAGCTTCGCCAAATCTCTTTGAGGGATACGAGACTGTGACCTTCAAAAGGCTCTCGAGTACAACATGTCATAAAAGATTATTTTAGTGATTTTTTTTCAACATGTATTGATTGTAAATTTTTATTAGCTGTTTCTCATTTAAAAGTCAAACTGCAACTTTCTTCTAAAGTCTTCATTTATACACATCTGTGGGTTTTGTAATGCAGTAAAAGTTAATGTCTTCTGTTACATTGTTAAAAATGATGTACAAATAGACCAACAGGAAGCGCCTATGCCTACTCAGAGCATTTCTTAGGACAAAAAAAAAGTGTCTATTTAAGATTTTTTGATGTTACCAAGGTCAACTAGTGGGGTTCATTTCATGCTGGGACAAATTAACCCACTTTTTATACAGTTTTGACACAAAGAATCAAATGGAAAGGCCATCAGCACGTTACAGCCACTCATTAATTATGAAAAACAGGCAAATAACAAATTTTAGGCTTTGTGTTTTTGCAATATTTGCAATCAAAGTACAATTAAAACAAATCAGAGTGCAGAAATAAAAAAAAAGTACTTAAAATACTCTACATAAATGATATACTTTATTTCATATATACGTTGTATGAGATTAATGACCCCTCCGTTTGATTACTGGTGTCTATATGAAAGTGGGTTCATTTGTCACTTTATGTTGGCTGCTTTAGGACAAATCAGTGTTAAATCACAGGTTACAAAGAATACCACGTGTTTGCACGTGGGAACCCTTTTCCTGTTACATAAAATGTAAACAATGATATATAACTATAACACATATGAAAATAAACATAAACAACAGAAAAAAACGTTGATAAACTTTAGATTGAATTGGTCTCACATGTTTTAGCGTTGACTTATTTTCATTTTCAGAACTCCACACGATGGACAGACTCATATTGAAACCGCGGGTCACTGACTTCAGTGCACTGGTCTTGCATCACATCGTGGTCCTCCTTCTGCTCACACACTCCTGTGGAGGTAAATTTCACACAAACACATGGATAAATGTTTCATAGTCATACGAGGCCAAACAAGGCTGTCTTCTTCTCTTTGTACTCTAGCAGCATATAATTACATGAATTTGCTGTAAATCATTAACAGTTTAGTCCGTGTTGTCAAAGTTCGATGGGTGCATACTTAATAACAAGCGAATAAAAGTGTCTTGAACACTGAATATTCGTACATTAAATATTATATCATTGCAAACCCTGTCTCTGTTTCCCTTAGGTCAGTCTCAGGTGATTGATCCATCTCAGCCAATAGTGGCGATTGTTGGTGATGATATAATTTTGCCATGTCACCTGAAAATTCCTGCGGATGTGGATGCTCTTGGTATGACTGTAGAGTGGGCCCGACCAGACCTCGATCCCAGATTTGTCCATTTGAGGCGAGGTGGTGTGGAGCTTCTCCTCGAAGAGCATGCATTATACACAGGGAGAACATCACTGTTCATCAACAATTTAAAGTGTGGAGACATTTCACTGAAACTCTCCAAAGTGAAACTCTCTGATGCAGGAACATACAAATGCTTTCTGCCCACACTTGACACAGAATCTGTGGTCCAGCTTGCTGTAGGTAAGTTGGTATTAATCTATCGTGTTTTCAGGAACAGTATAAATGCTTTATATGCTTAACACAGTTAGGAAGAGAAGGGTACTTGGGATGAGCACCGGGGTATTTTGGATCACAGAAAGGTCGTGGTTTGAACAGAAGGGCCCCAAGACTAGAGGAGTACAGTACCTTTGATGACCAAAGGGGCATTTGACGCGATCATAGGGTCCAGCAGAAGGGCATATGGGGTACTTGGAGTTATCAAAGGGCATTAAAAATGAAGTAAGTTTAACAGTGTAAGAGCCATTTACAAGCAACTGTAATATAGTAGTATTATATGTATAATATTGTATTTTTGTGACAACTTTACATTTCTACTCTCTCTTAGGTTCTGTCTCCTCACCTGAAGTAGACATGTCCACAGTGAGCAATGGCGTGTTGTTAGAGTGCAAATCTAAAGGCTGGTATCCAGAGCCTGAGGTGTTCTGGCTGGACGCTGAGGGAAACCTCCTCTCTGCTGGACCTACAGAGACAGTCAGAGGTCCTGATGACCTCTATACTGTCAGTAGCAGAGTGACTGTAGAGAAGAGTAACAGCTTCACCTGTAGAGTCCAACAGAAGACGATCACCCAGACCAGAGAGACACACATCCATGTCCCAGGTAAGAAAATAGTTTAGGAGTTACTGACGTCATCACTGTGTTACACAGAGAAGTCAAGTTTTAAAAACATATTGTGTGTTTTTTCATTTCAGCTGAACTCTTTGTGGTCCAGTCCAGTTCTGCTGTTCGGATCAGCATCTCCTTGTTTGTTTGCTTCATCTTTATTGGTGCAGTTGTCTTTATTATGTGGAGAATGAGACAAACTGGTAAGTCGCAACTTCATTGAACTTTTTTCCAAACCTTGAGCTGCTTTCACATCTCTTGGATGATTGTTGTTTTAGGTCGTTCATTGACTCAAACAAGTCATTTTAATCTCACGTTTCTACAACATGATAAAATACAGTTGTTGAGCCTCGGAGACTACAACAGCTTTTCTCACATCCACTCTGGTCAGGCTTGTCGCTAGTCTCTTTTTAGAAAAAAAGGCACTGAAAGGGTCTGAAAGAAAGAAAGAAAGTCTAAAAAAGTGTCTGCATGTGAGAGCAACATTTGTCACAAAATATTCAGTGGTTGTATAAACTTATAATTCACACTCGGCAAATGAGTTTCATTGTTGTTGGCCATTATGATTTAAAATGGTAGTCTTGTTGTTTTATGATGTAGGTTGATTAGTACTAGTAGTATACAATGACATACCCTTACAAACATTTCTCAGCAGAGGCCAACACTGCATAAATAACACAGGTTTGAACCTTAAATTAAACACACACCTCTTCTGTCCACACAGAAAAAACAAAAACGGATGATCTTCTGATGGAGGACAGAAGACACGGGACAATAAGTGAGAAGATGAAGCATTTGGACAATAGAAAGGAAAAACTTGAAGAGGACTTCCAGAAGAAGGAAGAAGAACTGAAAGATGTAACAGAGATGATTACAACACTGACAGAGCAAAAGAAGAATCTGAAGGACCAGAGAGAGAAACTTACGTCACTACAGGAAGACAACACACAGATATTAAAAACAGACATTAAAAAAAAGGAGAAGCGTGAAAAGATCAAAGAGGATCTAGAGATGAGAAAGAGAGAATATAAGGCGCTGTTGCAGAACATAGAGAAACTACTGGAAACAACAGAGGATCTGATTATCAAAATATCAGAAAGGAAGGCAAAAATAGAGACAGACAAAGAGCAAATGAATAAAACCCTGAAAGAGCTGGAGAAAGAGAGAGAAGAGACTAAGAAGAAACTTGAGTTAGAGGAAGAAAGAAAAGCCCTGATAGAGGTGGAGAAAGAGACTGAGAGGAAACCTGAGGTAGAGCAGCCAGAGGAAGAAAAGGAAAAAGGGAAGGAAGGGGGGCAAAAAGGAAAAGAAAAAGGGAAAAATGATCCGTCATCCACTGATGCAGTGGTCTGATTCTTTTACTTGACATAAAATTTCAACAACATTTAGAAAATGTGCATTTTAGATCTGGAGTTCACTCTCTAAATTTGATGTATACAGTGACAAATCATAACAGAAGTTATGTCATGACACTCTCCATACAGAGCATAGACTGTGCTCTTTATAATATTATTTACTGCACAGAGACCAACAGTTCCAACATGAGGAAGATCTGGAAGGCAGGAAGTTGGATCATTGTGGACGGACATGAACAGATGCACAGCAACAATACTAACAATGATCATTAATGATAATAACTATATATAATAATAAATAATTATTATAGTATTATAAATAATAATACTATAATATAATAATAACTTTAATGGAGATATGACTAATAGTAGTAATAATGACAATAATAATAGTATTTGCAGTGGACATCAAGCAGGACCACAGCAGCACACCTGACCATTGATTATTGATTTCATATTCCTCTGATTAGTTTCTTTTCTTCTGTTCCATTTTGCTTCATAATGTTGCCTGTTTTGAGTATATTCTGCTTGAATTTGTATTTCTTTTGTTTTATTTCTTGGAAACTAATATGAGGCTGTCCATATAATACTTTGTACGATGTACGATTAAATAATCCCAAATTATCATGTTGAACTGTTGAGCTCAGCAGAGCACAGAAATCAAATCCTAAGAAAAAAATGCAAATAATTTGAATTAAAAGTATTTGATGATGTTTTTATAGTTGAGATATAGATGAACTTGTCTGTTTTTATTGTTTCTGATGTTTTCATGAATACCTTTTGCCTGTTTGGTTGAACTTCAATCTTCTTTGTATGAATCAGTAAATGTCTTTTTATACTGACTAAATATAGTTTGTAGAGGTGTGTTTGTGTTTCAACAAATAAACCATGATGACATGTAAACAAAAAATGAATGAATACATTTTTATTGTGATTCAGCCTGTCTGATATGAACAAAGAGAAAGAGAAATTAAACAGCTGTAGAAATGTATACCCAAAAGTTTGACTTTTATTTACATGTAAAACAAATATCTCTGTAATACACAAAGAAACAAACAGAGGAAGTAATTATGCTGAAAAAAACATTGTAATACCCGTCAAATACATTTTTTAATGATATGCCATCCTCCAGGTGGGAACCAAAGGGCTCCTTCACCATTTTGTTATTTCTGTGTGGTTTGTGTCTAAAACCTTAAATCATCATTATCAGCATTCAGAGAAGACAAAACGCACCTTTCTTCTGTTGTAACAAAGTCTGACAATAACCACTGAGACTTCTGACTCTGGCTGCCATATTTCTTTGTCTTCCTAAAAGTTGGAATCCAATGTTATTACACATAAATGTCTCCAAGAATCTGGACAGAGACTGGTATAACACATACAGTAACGTTCCCTTTTAGATGAAACTACAGTCATGTTAGATAAAAAAAACAGCTTTCTAACATTGTTAAGAAAGGTGCTTTATACTCGATAAATTATATGAATAAAATTCACGAGGATGAAGATTTTAGTAGCTGATTAAATAATAAAACACATAGCCGATGTTTAGAAGTGGTTATACTTTTTGCTACGGTATCATAACTTAATTGGAGGGATTCCAAATGCCAAAGTGAAGTGCTGCAATGAAAAAACACAAGTAGAAGGAGGTATGATGAAAGATGATAAGGCAATGTACAGATTGTAAAGCCCGAGGCAAATGTACTTTGTGACTTTGGGCTATACAAATAAAATTTGATTTGATTTGAAAACAGAAAAGTGAAGCATGTTACGACCCGACTCGTTTTGGTGAGCAGTAACATAAGATAAGGATAAGAAATGAAGTGGAAGGTGACAACTGGTTCAGGTTAACGTCAGGAGTTTAATTAACCAAGGAGGGACGCATACAGAAAGTAATATAACAAAAAAAGTCTAGGAACTAATAACCAATGCTCAAAATGACAATGAATTATAGCAACAAAAGCGAGGCGCACTGTTCACAGTATCACAGCTGCCCGCAACTGCGGACACACAGTCTATTTAAACTGCAGCTGGGGTTGATTGAGGACTCCCCGATTGGTCGAACCACAGCCACACCAAACACAGACGACAGGGTACAGCAACCAGTAAGTAGGCGGTCCTAGCTCCAAAAGGGACAAATCCTCGACAAGGAATGACACAGCTGGTTTTGCCTTACTGGTAGAACCACTCCTGGAAAACACAATTAATGCATGCTAAACGGCAGCCAGCGGCCGTAACACTACTCTGGGGTTAAAGTCTGTATGTATTTACTTGACAACTGCAGTCCTCTGTTATGAGACGACTGATTGCTGCAACAGGTATGTGACCTTTTTCTTATTTAATAAAGGTTTACCTATATTTGATTTAAAAGACATGAATAATTGCGTCCAGTATAAAAAACTTAAAACGATTTAAGAGTGAGCTCTAATTAGGTCACTCTGCTTCCTGAATGTGAATCTGTTGTGTCTGCTTGTTGGAAGCCGTTTAACCATTAACAACAACTGATTGAAATCCACTGATTAAAAAGAAGTTTAAAGTTTCCATGCCAGGCAGAGGAAAGTAAGATTTAACTCATTCCTGTCCGTCTGAACATGAAAGACGGCCAGCAGGGTCAAAATGGTCGTTCCTAAGAACCTTTGACAATAAAGTCAGCAGCATCTGTGGTGTTTAAAATGAACAGGTATTTCAGGCATTTCTACTGCTACATAAGCTACAAACAGCTTCCAGCTCTTTGACAAGTGGTACAATTTTTCAACTCCAGGATGTTTCACGTGAAGATTGGACCAACCCCCAAACGACGACTCTGCACCTTTACTGTTGTCCTGCTTCTGCAAACACTCTCCTGCACAGGTAACGCTCATTTTGTGCACCATGTTTAAAGGACATTAGTCAAGGTAAACATTACTGTTATCACAACTTTATTTAATGAAACAGATCACATGCATGAGAGAGGTAGACAAATGTAATGTGCTGTCAGAAAAGATTGCAAGTTGAGATACAAACCTGATGTAGCCTTACAGAGATGTATGTGATTTGTTAATTCTTAAAGCTAATATAAAGTCACATGATTTCTCCCCAGGTCAATATCAAGTAAAATGTCCACCTCAGCCAGTTGTGGCATTCACTGGCGCTGACATCATTTTTCCATGCCACCTGATACCTGCCATCGATGCTGCTTCCACAACTGTCGAATGGACGAGACCTGACCTGAAACCCAGATTTGTCCACTTGTGGCGTTCTGGTGAAGAGATTCTAGATGATCAGCATCCATCTTACAAAGGAAGAACATCTCTGCCCACTGATAAACTGAAACATGGAGACATTTCACTCAAACTCTCCAAAGTGAAACTGTCTGATGAAGGAACATACAGGTGCTATATTCCCATACTGAATATCGACTCAACTGTTGAGCTCGTCTTTGGTAAGTGAGCACATGTCCATTTGTACATTTATTCATCCACAGAAAGGTGAACCCCACACTGGAGCTCCTTAAGGGAGCTAATGGTATCATGGCACATCCAAGCATATAATAATGGATCAGTACTGGCCCAATATTCCAGCAAGGTTCACAAAATGGGCAATTTGACTAAAGGTTTAGGGCAGGTGGACTAACAAGAGGTGTACTTAGACTGACCAGAAGGGTTTTTGGACTAACTACAGAGGCATCTAGGCCAGCCCAATGAGGATTTTAGCTAACCAAGGTTTTTGTATTGACAAGAAGGGTACTGTATTTAAGCTGATCAGAAGTGTGTTTGGGCCAACCACAAGGGCAGTTATGCCAATTAGTGGTACTCGGACCGAGCAGAGTGTTATGTGGAGCGACTAGAGGGGCAACCAGCCACAGAGGCATCTGGATCACCCATAAGGGCATTTAGTTTGAGCAGAAAAGAATTTGGGCCACCCAGAATAACTGGAGTAATTGAAAATGTCATATATATGTTCTGTATGATTGATACGTCCCTGTCTGGGGTTCAGGGAGTGTAACATAAATAGGATTCCACACTTGTTTGTAGTCAGAAACCCTAACCCTATACCAGAAGAAACAAGTCAGTTACCAAACTTTAAAACTGTATCTTACAAAGGCAAGTTGTTTTCAGCTGAACAATGTATAGACTGTATGTTTGTGTCTAAGCTAAATTTGAATGTCATGTTTTTAAAGAAGTGCATAATTTCTTTCTTGTGTCAACACGACATTCTATATTTTTGTTATATCTTAGGTTCTGTCTCCTCACCTGGAATAAACATGTCCAAAGTCAGCGATGGAGTGTTGTTAGAGTGCAAATCTAAAGGCAAGTATTTAGAGCCTGAGGTGTTCTGGCTGGACGCTGAAGGAAACCTCCTCTCTGCTGGACCTACTCAGACAGTCAGAGGTCCTGATGACCTCTATACTGTCAGCAGCAAAGTGACTGTAGAGAAGAGTAACAGCTTCACCTGTAGAGTCCAACAGAAGAACATCAACCAGACCAGAGAAGCGCACATCCATGTCCCAGGTAGGAAAATGGTTTAGCAGTTGGGTGATGGGATAGTTGAAGTCTTGTTTTATAAACTAATCTGTTATATGCTTTTTCTATTTCAGCTGAACTCTTTGTGGTCCAGTCCAGTTCTGCTGTTCGCATCACCATCTCCTTGTTTGTTTGCTTCATGTTTATTGGTGCAGTTGTCTTTATTATGTGCAGAGTGAGACAAATTGGTAAGTCGCATGTTCACTGGACGTCTTTTCAATCCTTTCACATCTCTTGATCGTTGTCATGAATTATTCATTGACTCGAACAAATCATTTTAGTCTCATGTTTCTACAACATGATAAAATACAGTTGTTGAGCCTCAGCTCTCCGTCAGACTCGGAGACTACAACAGGTTTTGTCACATCCACTCTGGTCAGGCTTGTCGCTAGTCTCTTTTTTTAAAAAAAGGCACTGAAAGGGTCTGAAAGAAAGAAAGAAAGTCTAAAAATAGTGTCTGCATGTGAGAGCAACATTTGTCACAAAATATTCAGTGGTTGTATAAACTTATAATTCACACTCACATTAAATATTTTAGCAAATGAGTTTCATTGTTGTTGGCCATGATATGAACAATATGAATTATTTACATTAGTCTTTAAGTCAGTCTTATGATTTAAAATGGTAGTCTTGTTGTTTTATGATGTAGGTTGACTTGTACTAGTAGTATACAATGACATACCCTTACAAACTTTTCTCAGCAGAGGCCAACACTGCATAAATAACACAGGTTTGAACCTTAAATTAAACAAGCATCTCTTCTGTCCACATAGAAAACACAAACAGGAATGAACACATGACAAGAAGTCAGATGACGTATTTGGGCAATAGAAAGAAAAAACTTGAAGAGGACTTAAAGAAGAAGAAAGAACAGGATGATGTAATATACATGATTACAAAACTGACAGAGCAAAAGAAGAATCTGAAGGACCAGAGAGAGAAACTCACAACACTACTGCAGGAGGATAAAGCACAGATGGAGGCGATCAAGAAGAATATAAATGACGGGTACAAAATGAAGAAAGACACAAAAATGCAGAAGGCTGAAAAGACCGAAAAGGATCTGGAGGAGAGACAGAAAAAACACAAGGAACTGTTAGAGAACACAAATGAACTACAGGACACAACAGATGATCTGATTATTAAAATATCAGAAAGGAAGGCAAAAATAGAGAAAGATAAAGAGCAAATGAATAAAACCCTGAAAGAGGTGGAGAAAGAGAGAGAAGAGACTAAGAAGAAACTTGAGTTAGAGCAGTCAGAGGAAGAAAGAAAAGTCCTGATTGAGGTGGAGAAAGAGACTGAGAGGAAACTTGTTTTACTTGACATTTAGTTCAAATTACAACATTTAGAACATTTAGATCTGTAGTCAGTAAGTTTAACCTGATGTGTCCACAGTAAACCTTTGTCAGTTCATTCTCTGTTCTTAAATACATTTAGGCTAATTAAATATTCTGTCCACACTTACTGAGTTATTGTATTTCATTCATTGATCAGAGTGAACACTGCCCTCTGGTGACATGAGCAGCATTTTTATTCTTTTTCAAACAAATTTTTCAAATGTTTTATGATGATTTGATGAATAACTTTTGACTCTGGTTGAATTTCTGTGTCATGTATCAGGACATGTATTCATATCATATAGCATATCATATGTAAGTCATTATGTCAAAAACAAATGAACCTAACTCGTTATCACACAGGCAATGTATGAATACATGACCGCTTAGATTCTGTAAATTTCATTTTGTATTTTTAATATTTTAATATGAAATAGATATCAGGTTTAACAGACACTCATTGAATATTGTTTGCAGGTGTGTGTGTGTGTGTGTGTGTGTGTGTCAACCATGTTGGGGTTACTGTAGAGAAATAAATAAATTAATTAATAATTAAAATAAATAAACCATAGAGACAGTTTCCCCTTTTGAGAGAGAGTTATAAATATACACATGTTCACTAATGATATACTAACTCCACAAATATCTTTGACTTCTGATTATCTTTATTTCCTGATACAATACAAACATAATCCAACAACTTATACTGTAATGGTATTATTAAGCCCCTCAGCACAGGCTGCATTAAAAACTCACATGACTGTATGGAGGATATTACTACAAAGGTTCAGAAAAACATTCATTGCTGCATGAACAGATGAGCTGAAGTTGTCTTATTGCTATAAAGGGTCCTCTGCTTTCGTTCCTTCATTTGTGTGTGGTTAGACGCGATACACAGCACACATGTTGAAAACAGGTCGTCTGTGGTTTTTAACCTCTTTGACTCGTGACTTTTTTCTGTAAATGGTGAAGTACAAAAAGCTCTAAATAAAGTTATCCCCACAGTTTCTGAACACACTCTAAGCACAGCTCGCAGTAAGTCAGGAATAGCAAGTGAGAGTGCGATGGCAGAGATACAAACATAGTCTTGTCTTGTCTTGTCTTGTCATACCTGGTTTTAGCAACACTAGGTAACAGTAGCCTTAAGCCACTGCACTTTACTTATTTATTTTAACTTAGCTTAGGTCTTGTCTTGTCTTGTGCACTTGCACTTTACTGCTGTTGTTGTTGTTGTCTATGTAAACGCATAGGAAAGTGAGAAACGTAATTTCGATTCCTTTGTATGTCAAGTACATGTGAAGAAATTGACAAATAAAAAACTGATTGATTGATTGATTGATTGATAGTCAGGTCATTATTTTAGTACTCTCTACATTCAGCATTCTTTGTCGTTTACTTTTTCGCTTCGGTCACTTTGGCAGCTGCCTTTGCAGACTTTACATATGCATACGTATTTCTGTGTAACTCTGACTTTCCCACAGTGAAGCTGTCCGACCACCACCAGCAGCAGAGCCACCAACAAGACGGTGAAAACAGTTCTCATGATGAGGTAAGTGTGACATTCAGTGTCTGGGTGATGAGGTGAGGGACTGGTCTCTCTGTGGAGCTCTGCAAAGAAAGAACACAAAGAGTCTTCATGAGACGTGGTGGTACGTTGATTGTTGCAGATTGGAGATCGATTGGGAAACACATGTAGAGTTCAGACTGGAAATCCAACATACGACAGCCCATCTGTGTCAAGATATTACAGTGTAATAAAAATCTAATATCCGATTCAAATGAAAAAGAAATTAGATTTTAGGGATCCATTGAGTATAATATGACTGAAGATGGTTTATATTTAGATTAGCTCCTGTGTGATTTTAGAGCCTTTATTTTCCTGCAACGTCACAGCGATTGTGTATAAAATATAAAATGACATATCTTATTTTTGGGTTGAGTAAAGTTTTGCACTGTTAAGATGTTAATTTACTTCAACTTTAATTTATTCTATATCAAGAACCAAAAGAATGTACTATAAACAATATAAAAATACCTTTTTATTATTAGAAAGTAAGATATATACTGACAGCACAACATCATGTTCACTCTGTGACTTAATTCTTTGTAAGTTGTTGCAATCAGTCGTTTAGATGTCTTAGATTTTACATTATTTTTACATTTTTACTTATATATTTTGGCATCATGAACAAATACAAACCCAGGTCAGTCACAGGTTTTGGTTGAACTTGGAATAATGAAATAAGAGAAGCAGAAACAAAGCTCACCTCTGACAGCCAGCCGGCTCTCTGCTGACTCTCCAGAGTCAGAGATGCTGCACTTGTAAAGTCCTTCGTCAGATTTAGAAACATGCTGGATGATCTTCTCTCCTGTGAAGCTGGATCCAATGAAGAGTCCATCTTTATAGAAATCTGCTATGTGGGTAGAGGAGATCCTTTTGCTTCTACAGCGCAGAGTCACGGCAGCTCCCTCCGTCACCGGGACAGCCGGACTCTCCAGGATCACAGAACCAGCTGCAAAGGAATAAATATAAATTACGAAACATCACTGCTGATTATTTTCAGTAATAAGCGACCTCAGCAAATATTTTCCATCAATATGTTACCAGTGACAGTGATGTTGACAGCGTTGCTCCTCTCTCCTCCGGCCTCGCACCAGTACTCTCCACTGTCCGTTTGATAAGCAGGTTTGATGGCGCAGATGGAGCCTGTCGCTGTCTTCCAGGTACTGACACACTCGCTGACTTTACTGTTGGTGTTCCTCATGACGGTCCATCCGGATGGGGCTCTCAGACCCTCACAGTTAAAGGAGACGAAGGTGTATTCAAAGAGCTGCAGTCTGGTTGGAATGATCTGAGCAAAACCTTCACAGAGAGGTTACATTAAGATATTTAGAAATATTAGTTTAATTAGTAATAATATTAGTTTAGTTTCGTGTCTAAAGGATACTCACCACTTTCCTGAGTGTGATTAGGATGAACTGGTTCAACCAACAGCATCAACACATCCATCACTGGAGAGACAACAGGAACAAATATAAATTAAAATAAATGTTGATTCTACCAACCATCGTGATATCACATCTACCATCAACATACTAAGAAATCCTTTTTAATGCCACATGAAGGCAGACCTCGTACTCACACAGTCTGATGCAGAGAGCTCTGACCTCCATGGTGTCTTCCTGCCAACTGTCTGAACGTCAGACTGACAGCTGAAGTGTAATGTTGGTGAGAACTTCCTCCTCCTGTTTCTGCAGTATCACGTAGAGAGGCTCTATGATATCGATCTGCTCCTCACCCTCTGTTTTAGTCCATAATATGGGTTGAATCGGATTTTTAAAGACTAAGTGTAAAGAGCTATTATTACTAAAACCACAAGAGCATCATTGAGGTCACAAGGAAACGCTTGAACATAGAACGGACTCAACAAGATGGACTCAATACACAAGTGAAGGCAGGATAACAAGATAAAGCTGAAACTAATCAAGCTGGAGCAGACAATCAAAACTGGTGGGATACACAACAATGACGGGATGTCGTAACCATGACAACTACAGTATAACTAAAGAACCTTAGACCCATACCAAATGTACATAAGTACACCTTTCTAAGGATACACCCAAAGGTTGCAACCATGAGCTGTATTATGCATTACGTAGAAGACGTATCAGGGATATACAGATCTAATAGAAGTACCATGGGTTCAAACCCCAGGTACATTTTGTGCTTTCTTTGTTAATAGGAGCAGTAAAGAGTATTTGGAGTCATTCATGTAGCCAGTGGCTGTAAATAGTCGGGCCTTCGAAAGAAGTAATAAAACCATAAAGTGTCTTAGAACAGCAGCGTATACTAACTGGACTTTACAAACAAACTGTTGCTAAGGATCCGGAGTCGACCAACAAAACAGAGACTCAAGGGGGCGTTATGGAGCTTAACATGATCAGGCAGGAGTGGTGGTTTTGTTTAGAGGAGAATCGATGTCACACATAAAAGTTTAACTTTTTATGTTTTTTACTCGCTGTCAAAACAGTTTTATGAATCTCGAGTCTGAGAAAACAACCCTGACGATGTCATTATAAGTTTAAAAACTGCATTAGCATGAAAGACGTGGACATGTAGCAAGGAAGTAAAGAAGGTCTAATAAAAAGACTATTGAGCTGCATCATGGGAAATGTAGGCTCCAGCAATTTTGAATCTTTAAACATTCTAGGGAAGTCCAAGATATTTCAGCCTCTGTTTATGTCTCTGGAGGAACACTTTAACAATGACATTACTGTGATTGTCAAAGCTCAGAATGCCTTTTCATATGATGCATGTGTCCAATAATGGATTACATTAATGGTTCAGTCTGTTCATGTGACGTTGTTATCAGCAGCTGCACAGTTGCTTCAGGTCTAACCAATCAACATGTTCTTAGTTGACCACAGAGAGTCTATCTATTTAAAAGTGGCAGCAGCTCTCGTCTTCATACGTGTTCATATGTGTCCACAGAAATAAAACGTGGTTTAACCTTCACGCTGCAGCAAACTGCTCACTTTTAAAAATAAACCCACACGCTTCGAGGCAGCGAAAGACCTCAACTGTGCAGCTCACGTATCACGCCATTTATTTACCACAAGCCTCTTATTTTGTATTATGTATACGCAACTCATGAGAACATGTATAGAATAAGTCTATAACATAAAACATTTTAGTCAAATTATTACAGACTTTAATATATGACAAAGAAAAATATAAACCATCCCTGCGTCAGTCAAAGACCTGAAAGACACAGAAAATATTTGTTGAAAAGAATTATTGTTGGATCTAAATTTGATGTATTTATTAAGTTTACTTCTCCTCAAGTGTCATAAAAGGTCAATAGCTCATTTTTTCTTTTCCTGATCTTGTAATTAATGTGTAATGTGATGCTGATATGAGTCCATGTCTGTTAAGCACTAGTCTGATTCTTACCTAATCAAATGTGTAGTAGACATCTGATGCACGTCGGGAGGAAGCATCGACGGTTGGTGTTGGTGTGAGGACGGAGACTCCTGGTTCTGTTTTGGACACAAGAAAAATGGCTGATTGTTTTGTGTAATTTTGTAATTCTGGATGTCACATGGCAGAAACGTAAGAGTTCTTGATTTAAGACCAACATGTTCATTGTTGTGTGAACTGTGGGAGAGTTCACCCAACGCTAATGCTGCTACAGAACTGGCTGTGGTTTCCTCGTGTGGTTTGAGTATAAAGAAACAGCCTCTTTGTCTCCAGCTCACACATGTGAACACATTTCACATGCAGGCGTGACCTTTTAACCTATTATTTATTCAAAAAGGAGCAGCGTGGTGGACCTTTGGGCACTCTCCCTGCAAAAAGTTTACATGCATCATTTTGTGTTTGTGTCAAGTAAAATACCTGTTTGACTCGTGTTTGCTGTGACGCAAGAATAAATGGGCCTTTGCGGATTAACTACAGCGGTCAGTCCAGACACTGAAAGAAACACAAAATCATTATCTGTGTTTAATGCTGGAGAACTTCCACACAGACAAAATAATGTGCCGATACGTACATGGTCCTTACCTGTTCGTGTTTCGCTTGAGTGAGAGTCTGGCACTGTCGTCCTTGAGGAAATGCAGAAAAACACTGGAGTACAGGAGAGAAAACCTGTGTGATCATGGCATCAATGGGTAAGAGTAGAGTATTTCAAGGTTTTCCTTCTATCTTGATGTACCTCTATGTTTCACACAAAGACACAGTCCCACCAACAGCAGTAGCAGGGTCATCGAACACGTGGCTGTAGTCCACACGATGATGAGCTCAGAGGAATGATGCTGGGAAGGTTGACCCTCTTCATGAAGTGTTGGAGCGACTGGTAAAGTACGAGCTTTATATTATTGTGTGATTCCTCTGTAGCAAACATAGACTTTAAAAAATCAGGATATTTGTTGTCTCACCTCTCACAGCCAGCCAGCTCTCTGCGGATTCAACACCAGCGATGTCACACTTGTAGAGTCCTTCATCAGACTTAGAAACATTGTGGATGCTGATGCTTCCTTCAAAGATAGTCCATTTCAAAGTGCCATCTTTATAGAAATCAGCTACATGGACAGTGGAAGTTTTCTTGTTTCTGCAGTGCAGAGTCACATCGGATCCCTCCAGCACAGGGACAGCAGGACTCTCCAGGATCACAGAACCATCTGAACAACAGCAGATTTAACAAATAATTTATAACTCATTCATTTTTATACAAAATATCGCTGTCATGTGAAATAGAACAAGGAAATACGGGTTAAAAGATTTCGTTCATTCAGAGTCATCTTTGTGTCCAATATTCAATCTGTATTAGCTCTGTATTGCTCTTCATTTCTTCACTTCAACCACCGTCACATTGTTTTTTACTTTTTTTCAAAATTGATGTTTGTTTATTTTTTAATGTAACAATTCTTAACATACCGGTAACAGTGATGTGGACAGAGTTGCTTATCGCTGTTTCGTTAGCTTCACACCAATAAACTCCACTGTCTCCTTCAAGGACATGTTCAAGTGAGCAGGGTGTCCTTGATGTCTTCCAGCCACGACCACACCTTGATGTGACTCCCATAATCCTCTTCATCACTCTCCACTCGGTGAAATCATCAAATCCGTCACAATCAAAAGAGATAGAGTCAAATTCGAAGAACTGGAGTCTGTTTGGAACAACACGAAGCAAAGCTCCGTCTGAGGATGAAGACAAAAAATGACAGAAAATTGTAAATGGTAAACTTGTATTCTACTTCCAATGACACGATAGATCAAGGGACCACACATCGGCCGTTAGATTAACCTGAAATAATTACGTAACTGCGACTTACCAATTCTCTCAGCACAGTAACCGTACTGATCTTCTGCAACCAGAAGCACCAATACTTTGACGACTGGAGACAGAACAGAGAGCTCTGTGTCAGAATTAGACTATAGACACTAATACAACATTTAAGACATATATTTTTGAATAATACATTTAAAGACAGACTCAGTACTCACATAGTCCAATGCAGAGATCTGTCACCTCCATGTTGTCTTACTGTGAACTGTCTGAACATCAGACTAAAAGACTAAATATAATGTAGGTGAGAACTTCCTCTTCCTGTGCAGCTTACTTGTGGTGACTGAAACGTCAGAAGGTTTGACGCTGTGTGTGACACACAGCTGCTCTGAGAAAGGTCTTATAAGTTCAGCCTTTAAAGGTTCAGTACGTAAACTATATGGTCTATTCCCCCTTTTCCATAAAGTCGCCATGTTTAATCATCATGTTTCTACAGCAGCCCTGAACGGACAACAGGGTCTTCATGTTTTTGTATCATAGTTTGCCCTACACACTTGGAAGGGGAGGGTATTCTGTTGGTTTCAATCTGCAACTTCAAATGCTTTGTCTTCTAGTTGCCTCTAAATCTGACACACCTAAATACAGTCAACCAACCAACTGTTGACTTGTGGTGATGACCATACATCATTTTTGCATAAAGGATAGAGGTATTACACAGACACCTGAAGTTTATTTACTGAAGTTTATTTATAAAACTAGAAACATGTTCGGATCGGAACAAATTCTAGTTTTTACTACGTTGACTACAACTATAGGACATGAAACAGACAGTGGTCACACAGTTTCTGCAGTAAACTCAGCATGGCTGCTCAAGTTCAATGTGGTGTAACAGCTAGTTGACCACAAGGGGTGTATTTAAGTTCTGTGGCAGCTGTTCAGCGTCTTGTGCATAAGCATAACTTCATAGCTTTATATACAAAACAAAGTGGTTTACATGTTCCACTGTAATAAAAATATACCTGACAGCTCAGACATAGACTTGTGATGCTGATATGATGGAAACACATGCGCCATTGTTTAAAAAATATTTTAAGAAGCCATATACTTACAGGCGTTACAGTCTGCACACAACAATTCATCTGATACCTTTAAAACATCAGGGTGCATGGAGATGACAGAACCATTAGTCTGCAACAGAGGCAATGAAACATGTAACAGAATGAAATTCTTTAGTCAAAAGATGAGAAAAACTTAAGTTCAGTGCAGTATGGCTTGTCCTCTCCCTTTCAGTCATGTGTCTCTGTTTTGTAAGACAGACACATGATATCAGGCAAATCATGCCTGTGCTTACTCTTCTCTATAAATACGGAGCAAAGAGACGCTGTATTTACCCAAGACTTTCCCAATCCATTGTAAGACAGACGCTATCTTCTACTTAAAAGTGCGGTGGTACTGGCAGATGGAAAGGGCGTTGCAGGAGGATACTCTTGGTGCTGAAAAACAGTCTGATAAAGGCATTTTTAATTGGAATTTATATTATATAAGACGTGTATATACACATTACATTTACTTGCACTGAAGTCTAAAACAAAACAAAAATGAATTTCCAACAAAAGACAAAAATGCTCTGTAATATGAATTGCATGGACTTCCATGAAGTTATATTACTGGACAGAGCGTTGGTAACGATGAATCAAAGCAGGACACATTGAACCCTGTTCAGTAATGTTAGGTTTTTTTCAATCTAATACCTTGTCCAGTCTTACCTGTGCTCAAAGTGTAGTAAGCAGTTGTAGTTACGGATTCATCCATATCTGGTGGAGATTGAGAGTGAGTTACTGAAAGGCTAAGACACAGTAAAGACATTAAACATTTCAATATTGGGTTGGTCTACCTGGCTGTGCTATTGCCACAGGTCTTGTTATGGTTATGTTATTCTATTTTACGATCTCATGTTTCTGCTGGACTCATTTATGACATTATCTTTGTTTAATGCTGGAGAACGTCCATAACAACAAGAATGCATGGATATGTACATGGTTGGTGTTCCTTACCTGTACTTGGATTACAGGAGAGAGAACTTGTGTAATCATGGCATCATTTGGAAAAAGTAGAGAACAAACAGTAAAGCATGTTTTGTATTTGAAGGTTTTCCTTCTATCTTGATGTACCTCTATGTTTTCCGCATGACCCCACCAACAGCAGTAGCAGGGCCATCGAACACGTGGCTGTAGTCCACACGATGATGAGCTTAGAGGAATGATGCTGGGAAGATTGACCCTCTTCATGAAGTGTTGGAGAGACTGTTAAAGTACGAGCATTATATCATTGTGTGATTCATCTGTAGCAAACACAGACTTTAAAAAAGGTTTATCAATCAGGATATTTATTATCTCACCTGTAACAGCCAGCCAGCTCTCTGCTGATTCACCAGTTCCAGAGATGTTACACTTGTAGAGTCCTTCATGTGATTTGGAGATACTGTGGATGGTCATGTTTCTTGCAGTGCTGTTCCTAATGAGGATGCCATCTTTATAGAAGTGAACTGTGACGTTGAAGGTGTTCCTGCCTCTGCAATGCAGAGTGATATTATTTCCCTCCACCACAGGAAGACGAGGACTCTCCAGGATCACAGGCCTAACTGATCAATAATTAATTAAACAGGTTATCAATCACACTGCAGTAGGAAAGGGAACTTTCATGTGAATGTGTTTCAATAACTGTAAGATGTTTGACTCCTTTAAAGCCCTGTTTTCAACAGGTAATTTGGTTCAGTTTGTTACAAACACAACAGTTTGGATCTCACAAGTGTGAGGATATACATGCTCCAGAAAAGCAGCAGTACAATTACATTTACTAAGGAGAATGGCACCCAATTACTACTTACTACTCTCTTATTTGACTGCAGACATCATTTTTAATGCACAACGAGTCTCACCTCTGACAGCCAGCCAGCTCTCTGCTGATTCACCAGTTCCAGAGATGTGACACTTGTAGTGTCCTTCATCAGACTGGGAAACATTGCGGATGGTCACGTTTCCTGTAGAGCTGCTCCCGATGAGGACGCCATCTTTATAGAAATCAGCTTTAAGGTTTGAGGTCGTCTTGTTTCTGTTTCTGCAGCGCAGAGTTACATCATCTCCCTTCAACACAGGTAACGCAGGACTCTCCAGGATCACAGGACCAGCTGGTCAACAGGTGATGTTAAATATTTAATTGTTGAAATCAATGAATCAAAATATAAATTGACAATTCTAATATAAACAAGTATTTCATGTCTTTTACCAAAATGGTCAGTGTATATGTGAAATCAGGGAACAGCTAACATACCATATGAAACACTTTGGCTTGTCTGGGTCTTAATGAAATAACATCTTTAGTGTTTTTAAGTTTCTATGCATTGAACATACCTGTCACTACAATGTTTACAATGCTGCTTGTTTTTCCTTTAGCTTGACACCAGTATTCTCCGCTGTCTCCTGCGAATGTAGATGTAATGTTGCAGGATCCTGTTTTCTCCCATTTGACATTACATATAGTTTTCCTGTCATCAAACTTCCTCATCACTCTCCATTCAGTCTCATTGAAAAATGACAGTTCATCACAGTTTATAAAGACAAACTCGTATTCAAAGAACTGCAGTCTGGACGGAACGATACGAGGAAAAGATGCATCTGAGAAAAAAACAGAAAAGAGAAATATTAAAATATTTTCTTTTCTGAATGAAATTCCTGTTAAATGATTTTAACATATAACAAAAAGTTCCAAAGACAGAATGATAAACTTTAGTATCTTTGTCTAGTGTTCACTTTTTTTTCAGAAGTAGATATAAAATTGTAATAATGATAATAATGATGAGATTAAAATGTCTTTAAATCCATGGGAGACCCACAATCCTAAATGTAAATGTAAAATACTAAATTAAACAAATTACAAACACAGTATTTTAAAGTTAAACTGGCTCACCGGCTTTGTGACAGTCGCTGTGCTGGACTTGTGCAGACAGCAGCAACACCAGTACAGTTAACACTGAAGAGACAAGACATCTGCATATTAGACACTGATGCTATTTAATACAAAGTCACATCTGATCGCGGAACAGTTACATTTCTGATCAGTGTAGGGACAGCTGATGTTAAATGTATCATGACAAGCTGCGCAGACAGATTCAGTACTCACACATTCTGATGCAGAGAGCTCTGACCTCCATGTTGTCTTGCTGCTGACTGTCTGATCATCAGACTGAAACACAGTTAACATACAGTGTAGCCGAGCACTTCCTCTTCCTGTGCAGCTTATTTCTGGTGGCCGAGGCAGCAGCTCTGAGTTTCTATAGCTTTCTGTAGCTGGAAACCATTTTATTTTTCAGCATGTCCATTTAAGAGATGGAAACTGTTAATCACTTCAAAAACTCAAACTGTATCATTCAGTCCAAGCAAGTAGGATCTGCTCACTATTTCAAAAGTTAAAGGAACATATCTCGTTTTGTTGTTCTTAAAAACTCCCCAGGAACCCCAGGGAACCCAGCCACTGTAGACCTGTCAGCCACTGTAGACCTGTCACCTTGAGTCTCATTTGATGAAGACCATGGAAAGAGTCATTCTGAATCACCTTAAACCTCTTGTGAGCCAAAATATGGACCCCTATAGGCACTACAATGCCTGGTTGGATGATCCAGTCATCTCCCTACTGCACCAAGCCCTCGCACACCTGGAAAACTTTGGAAGCACTGTGAGGGTCTTTCAGCACAGTACAACCATCACTGCTAATGAGTAAAGCTGGAGGAGGTGGAGTTGACTGCCACCTGGCTGCACGGCCTGTTAACTACCTCATCAATAGACCATTCAACTTCCTTATTCCTCATTTGTTTTATATCCAGCCACCATCCACCTTATCTTAACATGTGACTTACAGTATGAGGTGACAATGTAACATAAGTTTCAACAGTTAATATTTTAAAAAAATAAAGGCTGTTAAAGCTAATAAAACACAAACCTCACTAACATGTCATGTGATGGAAGAAAACACACATGCTGAGTCTGTGAAGGATCTGACAAAAATCTTTTTTCAAAAGGAGTCTATGTCTTTAACTGCAACACAGAGGAACTCTATGGGTGTCTTTTTAATTAACTGATTTATTTCAGAGTGTGAAGGGTGCTATGTACCTGCTGAAAGAGAGACACACATTTCCAGACAAACTCCTTCTCCTGGCTGCAGAGTCAAGACTGCAAACGTAGTTAAACTTTAACTTCAGAGTCAGGACTTTGGACGTGGAGCTTGCATAGAGCAGACATACGGCAGGTATGTACCATTTTAAATACAAGAGGAATGTTTTTAAAGCTTTGGCTTCACATTGAGACTAAATTAATGAACCTTTAGTTTAAGAAATTCCATTTAACTTCACAATTTGTTCTTCCGTTTGGAATGCTGTTTGATTTTGGCACAACAGAAGCAGCCAACTGTAATGGCTTTTCAGTGTCGTTGCTTCGACAGGCACACAAACACACCATAGTGGCAGTATTCCTCCTTTAATGCCATAGACTCCTCCTGCTTACTAATTCCCTTATATTCAAATAGTTTGAATATACTTTCAAGACGTTTTGTGGTTCTTACAATTGTTTATTTCAGTTTTCAGAATGTTTCACCTGTTGAATGAACAGCCGTCTAAATCTAAATCTCACTGTGTTATCAGAACTTTGGTCTTCCTACTCCTAATGCACTACTGCGGAGGTAAATCACACATGCAGACACTGTACTGTTAAAAGCTGAAACATTAAAGTTTAGTAGTATTTGTAAAAATGAGTTGCAGAATAGTTGGATTAAATTTCAATACAGTTTCATTTATATAGTGCCAAATCCAAAAGCTATCTTGTGGCATTTGCCATACAGGTCAGGTATAGATCTCTCTATGATATTATTCACAGAGACTCAACACTTCCTACCATGAGCAAGGGAAAAACTTTGTGGCAGACTGTGCCAGTAACAATTCATCTAATTTCTGCACTTATTCAAGGCCACGCCATCGTAGTTTTGAGTAGATAAACACGGTGTAGACCAAAAAGAAGACCAAGACTTTGAGGGCTAAGGACCAAGTCAAGACAGATTTTACAACACTGCCAGAGACAATCACACCCCCTTCACTGCAGAAAGTTGGTAATATCCCTGTTTCCTCCTCAGGTCAGTCTCAGATGGTTGGTCCCTCTATGCCAATAGTGGCAATCCTTGGTGGGGACATCATTGCGCCATGTCACCTGGAACCTGCCACTGATGTTGTTCATAAGACACTGGAGTGGTCGAGGCTCGACTTGAAGCCCAGGTTTGTCCATGTGAGGCGTGACGGCGTGGAACTTTTGATTAATCAGAATCCTTCATATGTAGGAAGAACATCAGTGTCCACTAACAATCTGAAGCATGGAGACGTGTCACTGAAACTCTCCAAAGTGAGACTCACTGATGCAGGAACATACAGATGTCACATTCCAGAATTGGGTACATCTGTGGTGAAGCTTATTGTTGGTAAGTTGACGGCTTTTCTTTATATATATATATACACCTCATGGACGCACAGTGGTTGGCTTAACAGAGCCTTCTTACTAAATCTTTAGTTAAAGCATCTGTGAAGATTCTCAGTTATCCAGGTCATCTGTATTTGAGGTTAAATCTGGAGCTGAACTTGGTAGATCCTGGTAAAACTCTATGAATATTGCTCTCTTTTGCCATCAGGTGCTCTTTCGTCTCCTGTTGTCATCATAGCACAGATCGATAAAGCCAGCAGCACAGCAGTTTTACAGTGTGAGTCTAAAGGCTGGTATCCAGAGCCTGAGGTGTTCTGGCTGGACGGTGAGGGAAACCTCCTCTCTGCTGGACCTACAGAGACAGTCCGAGGTCCTGATGACCTCTATACTGTCAGCAGCAGAGTGACTGTGGAGAAGAGACACAGCAACAGCTTCACCTGTAGAGTCCATCAGAAGAACATCACCCAGACCAGAGAGACAGAAATCAAAATTCTAGGTAAAAAAAAAATCTCTATATATTTGCTCACTTACATTTTAAAAGCTTAAGTATTTTTATTATATAAATGAATAAATATCATTTTGTCATTTCAGAGGATGTATTCACAGCCTCATCCTGTTCTGCTGTTCGTATCTCCATGGTCTTGTCTGTTGTTGGCTTCCTGCTTTGTTCTGCAGCTTTTGTTGTTTGTTGTAAACTAAGAAACAACAAAAGGAGTAAGTTTAATGTACTTGTTTTCATGGCATTAAATATCCTCATATCAAAAATGGAAATGTAGGAGCACTTTTTAGACTTCAGTTGAGCTTGTTATAGATTATGTTATAGATAGGAAAACATGTAGACATAAGAACTGCTATAAAAGTCCAAGGAACTCTCTTTTGAACAAGTGAAATGCCTTGATTATCATTGCATGGTCCAGTTAGAACTTTACTCCAACACATACCTGCATCAAGCATTCATTAGAGATTCAAACAGATCAGGATACTTCATTGACTGTTGTAGCTATGGTCTGTTTAGATTTGGATCCTCTCAGAGAAAGGGGTGAAACAAAAAAAGATCATGATGCATTCATGGTAAACAGTTCCAAACCCTTTTCAAGTGCCTCTTGTGTGTGTTTCTTGCACCATAAAAGGCTTTTCATGTTTTCTTTGAGGGTCATCCTTGAGAGCGATCTTTTTCAAACAGCTTTTATCATAAAGTCATTCTGTTTAAATTTTACCAAGATTTCTCTGTTGAGCTTATTTATGTTTAAGTCACTTTTTAATAACAGCACTGCTTGAATACAACAGGTTTGGACCTGTAATTCAACAGTTCCCTTCCTCTGTTTGTGTACAGATAACAAGATGCACCATAACAATGGACCTGGAGATGGAACAGCTGAAACAGATGAGCTTGTAGAAGAACCAAAGAAAATGGAGGATCAGTTAAAGGAGAAAGAGGAAGAACAGAACGACATCAGATATTTGATTTCAGTACTGGAGGAAAAGAAGAAAGAACTGGAAAACTCCAGAGACAAACTGAAATTACAGATAGAGGAGGTGGAGAAAAAGATGAAGAAGAATGAGAAGGAAATTAACTCACTAAAGAATGTCTTCCATTGGGACAAAGATGACAAAATGAACAAGCTGTTAGAGGTCAAACAGGAACTGGACAACAAAAAGACAGAATGTGAGAAATCTTTACAGAGCACAGAGGAAATACTGCAGGTAACAGAGAGTGTGATTAAAAGATTAACAGAAAGGAAACACAAAGTCGAGAAGCAGGTTGAGGAAATGAAAAAACAACTTGAAGAGACAAAGAGACGAAGAGACGAGATTCAACCTCAGTCAGCGAAGTTAGAGAGAGAGGAGGGAAAAAATACTGAGTCATCACCATTAACTGAGGGTCATTAATTATAGCCTAATGAGAGTTAATCACAGACTCTAATAACATTTGTTTTATTTAGATTTATTAAAACACAAAAAACAAATTTAAAAAACACAGCAACAGCTCACAAGACCTTTTAAACAGAACAACAGTAAAAGTAACAAAACAGACACTGACACTCATCATTTATGATAAAAAAAACATCTGCTGTTTTGTATTACTGTCATTGTGCTGTATTATTGTGATTTATGATGAAAAATTACAGTCTTTTCTTTACTGAATGCATTACACTTTATTAAGGTTAAATATTTTTATTTAGTTAAATATTTTTCTGTATGGGAATAATGTTTTACTTTTGTTATATACTTTATATTTACCCAGCTCCTACCCTTTTTATTTTTACTAGTTTTTTACCGTTTGCAAAATCTCTCTATTTAAATGGTCTGGAATGACTGGAATGCGTTTGTTGCAACTGAAAATGTTTTCTATTGTTAAATAATTAAGACAGAATTTTGTTTTTACATTGTGGAAATTCTGCAGCGTTTGCCACAGTAATAAATACACTGTTCATTGTCAGAATGTATTGCATAATACCCTTTAAAGTAGTAGTGCTTTGCTTTGTCAGAAACTGCTGATTAAACACAAAAATAATAATATCATTGGTGTTGTTTTATTGGAAATAATCAATACTCAATTCAGACTGTTTCATGCAATTAAACATACTCCTTGTAGTAATTTAAGGAAACAAATAAGTAAAAGTAGACATTCTGCAGTAAAATATCAGGCCAGTGATGCATTATTATATCTGACATTATCAGATTGTTAATACTGAAGCATCGCTGTGACAAGGTCAGTCTGAGTGGTCATGAGTCACAACTCTGACCAAAATTGAAAAAAATGCTTGATCAACCTTGAAATCATAAATAATAATTAGCATACCAGTTATTTAACTTAAACTGTAAGTTACTTAATAATTAACCCCACTTGTGGAGAAGCATGACCTCATTACACATCCACATCAAAGTTGCTTATCTCCTACCAGTTGCGTCTTTCAAAATGATCAGGAGTTGTAGTTCTTCATTACTTCCAGGAGCAGGTGAAATAGACCAAACATTTAGAGCCACACCTTCCCATTGGGCGCGCAGGCAAATATGGTCCCTCTAAGAGTTCCTGCTGAGAGCACCAACATCTCTTGTGTGGTCGCCCTCTGCAGGATTGGAGTGCCCCAGTAAATGCTCTTGAAAAAAGAGAATTGAGGTCTGACATAACAAATATTGAATGCTTTTAAGTTATTGAAATAGAAGGAACACAGCTGATCCAATACTGGACTAAGATGCTGGAGCTATATTTATTGGGTATTTTTTCCAAAGTAGTCCTGCACAGATGTCAGTGTATGAATGCTCATTTTCAAAGAGTTATTCAAATTAAACCATATGAGGAGTTTAAGTAGAAAATGAATCTTAGACACCTAAAACATGATGAAGGGCACCAACGGGATATTGATTCTATATAAGATTCATGAAAAGTCTGGAAACCAATAGTGACAAGTTAAATGCCCTATTTCGCCCTGTGCAGGTAATCAGTCACATATTACTTTTATTTAGTCAGTGTGATTCAACTTACTTGTTTCACAGTTTGGTTTTATATCCAACCACCACCTACATTATCTTGATGTGTACCTGACTTATGAGGTGAGATTATAAAACTTAAGATTAAATGGTTAATAATTAAAGAAAGCCAATAAAAGCAAATAAGATATAAACCTCACTAACCATAACAAGAAAAGGATCTGACAAAAATCTGCCTTAAAAAAGTCATTTCGTGTGATTGTGGAAACACATATGGGTGGGTTATTTATTTCTGTATTTATTTTAGAGGGTGATGGTGGGTGCCGTATACCTGCGGAGAAAGAGACGATCACATTTCCAGACAAGCTGCTGCTCCTGGCTGCAGTGTAGTTAAACTTTAATTTCAGAGTCAAGAACTCGTCATTTTATTGTTATTGACTTTGGACGTGCAGCTTGCAGACGTACAGCAGGTATGTAGCATTTTAAACGCAAAATGAATGTTTTGATAGCTTTGGCTTTAAATTAAGACTAAATTCATGAACCTTTAGTTCGAGAAATTAAATTAAATTTTACATACTATCATTCCATTTGGAATCCTGCTTGATTTTGTGACAACATAACTTGTCAATTTAATGCTAGTGAGGAGCTAACCATACTGTATGTCTTTTCAATGTCAGAGCTTTGACCAGCATATGAACACATAAACACACCATAGTAGCAGAAGAAGAGACCATTAAAACCAGTATCTACTATGACTTGTTTTTCTCAGCACTGCAATAATTAAAAATACAGTAAATGTTCATTATAGTCAGTCAGGTCAGGATCTTTCCTGTATGAACAGTCCACCTGCTCAATAATTTCCTGATCTTTCAATGGTGGAAATAGACTTTTAATGTGTTTTGTAGATGTTAGAATGGTTTATTTTAGCTTTCCATGATGTTTCACCAGTGGAAATCTCAACTCAGTGCTATCAGTTTTTGAAGAATGTAACACAATGCATCAATCACAGCTACAACAATAAAACAGCAAGTTTTAGATGATGGCCACCCACCAAGAGCCAGGTTCTGCTCAAGGTTTCTGCCTCTTACAGGAAACTTTTCTTGTGCAATAGCATCCTGGAAAGTAACATGTGACAAAAGGTTAATTTCCTTTTTCAGAACTCCAAAATGTTTCGTGTGAAGGACAAACGGTCCCTCAAACCTCAGCTCAGTTTCAGCAGCAGCGTTGTGATTTTCTATCGCACTGTTGGTCTGCTTCTGCTAACACGATACTCTGAAGGTAACATACACATGAGCATACGGGATGCCGTTTGTAAAATGGCTCACGCTGAAAATAACAGCAACAATTTGTCACATTTAGATTTAAAACAATGTTAAAAAACTGGTGTGAAGTCACTTTTTTCACATTTACAACAATATTCGTCAACTTAGAGATATTTTAAATATTTAAATACAAATGTTAAATGTTACACCTAAATGTTAAATCTAAATCTAAATGTTAAATCTAAAAGTAAATGTTAAATCTAAATGTTAAATCTAAATCTAAATATTAAATCTAAATCTAAATGTTAAATCTAAGTCTAAATGTTGAATCTAAATCTAAATGTTAAATCTAAATGTAAACATTAAATTTAGATGTAAATGTTATATCTAAATGTAAATGTAAAATCTAAATGAAAATGTTAAATCTAAGTCTAAATGTAAATGTTAAATGTAAATGTCAAATCTAAATCTAAATGTTAAATCTAAATGTTAAATCTAAATCTGAATGGTAAATCTAAATCTAAATGTTTAGCTTCAAACATTTAGCTTCAAACATTGTTTAAAAAACTGTTGTGAATTTTTGACTATTTAAATACAAATGTTAAATGTTAAATCTAAATGTAAATGTTAAATCTAAATATTAAATCTAAATGTAAATGTTAAATCTAAATCTAAATTTTAAATCTATATCTAAATTTTAAATCTAAATCTAAATGTTAATTCTAAATCTAAAGGTTAAATTTAAATGTTGAATCTAAATCCAAATGTTAAATCTAAATGTAAATGTTAAATCTAAATGTTAAATCTAAATCTGAATGTTAAATCTAAATCTAAATGTTACATCTAAATCTAAATGTTAAATCTAAATGTTGAATCTAAATCTAAGTGTAAAATCTAAATCTAAATATTAAATCTAAATGTTAAATCTAAGTCTACATGTTGAATCTAATACTAAATGTTAAATCTAAATCTGAATGTTAACTCTAAATCTAAATGTTTAGCTTCAAACATTTAGCTTCAAACATTGTTTAAAAACCGGTGTGAATTTTTGAATATTTAAATACAAAAGTTAAATGTTACACCTAAATGTTAAATGTAGGTAGTTATTACGATAATCCATGTCCAAGAGTCCATTTCCCCGGATAAGATGGGTTTTATTCATTATTTGCCACTATAAACACGCTCTGACCTCCTCAAGCTTTTATTTTGGTACTTCCGGTTACCGGCATTTGAATTTGTATATTAGTTAAATATTTATTTTCACCCGAAACATTTAGATTTAGATTTAACATTTAGATTTAGATTCAACATTTAGATATAGATCTAACATTTAGATTTAGATTTAACATTTAGATTTAGATCTAACATTTAGATTTAGATTTAACATTTAGATTTTAATATTTAAAATATCTCTAAGTTGACAAATATTGTGTGCAAAAAAGTGACTATCAAAAATTCACACCAGTTTTTTAAACATTGTTTGAATCTAAATGTGACAAATTGTTGCTGTTATTTTCAGTGTGAGCCACTTTACAAATGGCACCCCATATGAACACGCCTACACACACAACGAAAGAAACTAAGAATTTTTAACCAAACTTTAAATTTATTTTTATTCTCTAAATTGTCCCTGCAGCAGATCTATAAAATAAAACAATACATTTCTTCCCAGGTCAGTTTAAGGTCGTTGGTCCACCTGAGCCAATAGCTACAATTGCTGGTGATGACATCATTTTGCCGTGTCACCTGAATCCTGCCAAGGAAGCTGTTTCAATGACTGTAGAGTGGACGAGACCTGATTTGACCCCCAGATATGTCCATGTGAGACGTGGCAGCGAGGACCTGCTGGTTGGCCAAAACCTGATGTATGAGGGAAGAACATCAATGTTCATCAACAAGCTGAAGCATGGAGACACTTCACTGAGACTGTCCAACGTGAAACTCTCTGATGCAGGAAAATACAGATGTTTCTTTCCAGATTATAATAGAGACGCTTTTGTTGAGCTTGTTGTTGGTAAGTTGCATCAGCATAGTTTTATTTCCCTTAATTTATCACAGCAAATGCTTTCTACATTTTTATGCTTCATATTCTTATAGTTGTAAACACCCACACTAAACAGCATTAGCCCAGTCTTTTATTGAGGGAGAGAAATGGAGCATTGACTTCATAGAGATCTTAGTCTGCCTGTGTCAATAAACCATTTTGGTCCAATTGGTTTTCCCGGTTTGATCACAGAACATCAAAGTAAAGATGACGTTCATGTTTCATAAAGTACATCAGTAAATGTACACATTTTTATGAAGTCATTAAGCTAAGATTAGATTGTCAGAAAGTTATTACTCTACTATGAGAACAGTGACACTTTGCTAAAAAGTGGATATGAAGTTGTAAAGAAACAAAAAATTATAGCTTCAGTTTTTAATTGAATTCCACTTTCCCTCCCCTCAGGTGCTGTATCCTCACCTGTCATAGTCAGTATCAACAGAGCCAGTACTGGAGTGGTGTTACAGTGTGAGTCTAAAGGCTGGTATCCAGAGCCTGAGGTGTTCTGGCTGGACGCTGAGGGAAACCTCCTCTCTGCTGGACCTACAGAGACAGTCAGAGGTCCTGATGACCTCTATACTGTCAGCAGAAGATTGACTGTGGAGAAGAGCGACACGTTCACCTGTAGAGTCCAACAGAAGAACATTACCCAGACCAGAGAGACTGAAATCCAAATTCTAGGTGTTTTTCTTTTCTTTTTACTCACTCACCTTTTATCAGCTGAAATCTACTTTTATTTAAAAGTCATGTTTTTCTTTTGTTTGTCATTTCAGAGGATGTATTCACAGCCCCGTCCTGTTCTGCTGTTCGTATCTCCGTGGTCTTATCTGTTGTTGGCTTACTGCTTTGTTCTGTAGCTTTCGTTGTTTGTTGTAAACTAAGAAACAACAAAAGGCGTAAGTTATACATTTCAACTTTTGTCTAAGGTTCTCTTTAGATAGGAACCCATCTATATTTACATTTTAGTCATTTAGCTGAAGCTTTTATCCAAAGCAATTTACAGGGAGCATTTTGGGGTTCAGTATCTTGCCCCAGGACACTGCGACATGCAGACTGGAGGAGCCGGGGATGGAACCACCGATCATCTGATTAGTAGATGACCCGCTCTACCTCCAAGCCACATTAAACTTACAAGAAAAGACCAAAGCACTCTCTTCAAAATAACTGAAATGCCATGCCATGGCAAAACAAATAAGAAGGTGTTAGGGCCATAGTGTCTGTCCCATAGGTAAAACACAGGTGTGCGGTTGCCGGGTCCTGGTTGGCCCCAACTGGAGGAGGCGGGGACAACACGTCTGTGAGAGTGCAGGGCCGGGATTGGCGCGGCATCCTTTAGTTTTACCTTTAATTCAACAGTTCCCTTCCTCTGTTTGTGTACAGATAACAAGATGCACCATGACAATGAACCTGAAGATGGAACAGCTGAAACAGACAAGCTTGTAGAAGAACTGAAGAAAATGGAGGATCAGTTAAAGGAAAAGTTAAAGGAGAAAGAGGAAGAACAGAACGACATCAGAGATGTGATTTCAGTACTGGAGGAAAACAAGAAAGAACTGGAAAACTCCAGAGACAAACTGAAATCACAGATAGAGGAGGTGGAGAAAAAGATGAAGAAGAGTGAGAAGAAAGTTAAAGCAGTAAAGATTGGTTTCTTTGACAAAGATGGCGTAAATAACAAGCTATCAGAGAACAAAAATGAACTGGACAACAAAAAGACAGATTGTGAGAAATCTGTACAGAGCACAGAGGAAATACTGCAGGAAACAGAGAGCGTGATTAAAAGATTAACAGAAAGGAAAAACAAAGTCGAGAAGCAGGTTGAGGAAATGAAAAAACAACTTGAAGAGACAAAGAGACGAAGAGACGAGATTCAACCTCAGTCAGCGAAGTTAGAGAGAGAGGAGGGAAAACATACTGAGTCATCACCATTAACTGAGGGTCATTAATTATAGCCTAATGAGAGTTAATCACAGACTCTAATAACAGAGACTTCATTTAAGTTTCCTGAATCAACAGCTCACAAGGCCTGTTACACAACAGAAGTAACAGGAAGAGTAACTGATGTTCAACTCTAACGAATCATCATACTTTGTGACGAACATCTGTTTTTTTTTTTTTTTTTAAGTCACTGTTTGTGCTAATCACTAAACTTTAATGTTAAATGTCTTTTTCTGTGTGGGAATAATGTTTTACTGTTCTTATACACTTTTTATTTACTCAGCGTTTATCTGCAAATATCTCATTTAAATTTACATTTAAATCACTTGAAATTAATGACTTCTTGCAACTAAAAAATGTTTTCTATTGCTAAATAATGATGACACATTGTATGACAGATGTACACTGTGAGAATTTGCATGGCTTGGCACGGTTATAAAAATACACTCGTCATGGTCAGAATCAAAATGTAGACAGAATGTGAAAAATGTAAGTTTACAAGCTCTACAATTTAAAGTGCTAACTCTTCACTTTGACAGAAACTGGTGATAAAACACACAAATAAGACTAAAGTGTCATTATTATTATTGTTGTTGGAGTTTTTTTCTTGGACTTTTCAAACCTTAAAAAAATGCCTCTGGCTACACCCACTCGAGTTTATTGTCACAAATTATTCAAAATACACTGCATTTAATGCACATCAACATATCACAGTCCATTCCCATGATAAAAAAATCCTTTAATGAAGCTATTTATTCAATAGACTTGAGAATTACCAAGTTAAGAAACTATAAAATGTCTCCTTAGAGTCCCCCATCTACAAATATTACGTCAAACACCTGTTTTCATAAAAAAATTGGTTATGATTTGAATTTAGTCGAAAAGATATATACCCATTTACAGATCTAGCAGACACAGAAAAACATTATTTGTTTGGAGTGCATGGGTCTTTCTGAGAAATCCAATATTTACTACATTTTAGTTGTATGTCTCGTTCAGCCCATTTTCTCTCTCTGTACTTTAAACTCACCATGCTTTAAACACACGACACACTCTGAACAGCGGGAGGACTGAGAAAGACGGATGATTACCATGAACCACATGCTGTCATATTGGATTTATTTATTCTTGCAGTCACATAATGGTAGTTCACCATTCACCACACAAAGTAAAACTTTGTTAAATTTGAGGTTTGAAGCTTCGTTTTGGGAATTACCGTTAAAGTTAGGTAAGAGACAGAGTTAAACATGTCGTGTTTATGGTCAAGATTATAAAGTAAGGGAATTGAAGTCCTGCTAAGGGCAAAAAAATGTGTAAATATGTATATGTAAAATAAAATACGTGGTTAGTAATGGGAAAGACACGCCTGCTCTTAGCGGTCTTATCTATTGAGCTGAGCAACGTGACACGTTACATATGAACTTTGTTCAGTGAACTTTTCTCTCAGTGAAGTGACTCTGGGCCATGAAACAGGTAGGTGGCTTTTTTGTTTTAGAATGAAAT
The DNA here is from genome assembly GCF_000972845.2 of Larimichthys crocea. NCBI lineage: Eukaryota > Metazoa > Chordata > Actinopteri > Sciaenidae > Larimichthys > Larimichthys crocea. The sequence continues at coordinate 7,436,953 of NC_040024.1, read as the reverse complement.
CTACCAATGATTTCCATTTAATCAAATGGGACTACAAAATAATAAGAAAAAAAAGCGGGTGGTTTAAATGTGTAAGAGGAAAGCATGTGGAACATATAAAACAAGAATTTATAGCACTTAAAGAGGTGTACAGATGGTTTAAAACAAAATATAATTATGTTAATTATGTGAAAAACAGAAACAAATATTTATGTAATAAGTACATTTAAGAGTTTTAGTAAAAAAAAATTAAATACAGAGAAAAATAATAGCGAAAAGGTAATTTAAATTTAATAATGTGATTATTTGTTAGGACCTCTACGTCTCCATTTCCAAAGTAGTTGGCACACTGTGTAAAACATTATTTGAAAATAGAAGGAAAGTAATCAGATGTTGAAACTGAGAATTATTTATTTTTTGTATTGCTTCATGGAGGAGTTCAGTTGCTCAACAGTTTCCTTCGTCCTACTTTACGTTTCATGATGTGCCAAACATTTTCACTGGCTGGCCCCCAGAATACCCATCAGAGCATGTGCACTACAGTTTCCAGTAAATTAATTTGATCTACCTTCATTTCTTCTACTAATGTATGTATTAAGATTTTCAATTAAAATAAAATGTATTTCAGTGCGCATAACTCCACAATGCCTCGTCTGAAGGATGGACTCTCCTTTCAACCTCTGCTCAGTCTCTTCAGCGCTGTGATTTTCCATCATGCTGTTGTCTTCCTTCTCCTTCCACAATGCTGTGCAGGTAAGTAGGTAAAAGAAATACTCTTAGGAATCACAAGTGGACAGTTTGATGAGAAGGGACAGGACAGCAGAGCCTCTTCTGAATCGAATCTGATAAATCAACCCTGGAAAAAATGAATGGAGGAAGAACGGAGGCAACAAAATGAAGAAACTAAACACTGAATGTATCAGCAAAACTTTCAGTTGCAACTCATTTGTTTTCCTGTGATTTGCAGAGATGATAGGTACTGGTAACAGTCAACAGGACCCAAATGCAGTTACAGTTACGGGATGGTCAGGCAGGTTAAGAGTGGTAAACCAGAAAAAATAGGTTCAAAGAACCCCACAGTACCTGACATCAATGTAGCTCAGCAACACTGAGTAGTGTGGGTGAAGGGATTCTGGGGCAAATGGCCTGGGAGCTTTAGACTGAAGCTTGCGCACTCAGATGTGATGGTTTAGGGTCAAGGCAGGGTTGACCAAGGGGACAGGCAAAGCAATTCTGGAGGATTGCCAGACAAGGTGCTCACTGAGCAGACTGTTCAGGTAGATGGAGGTACATGCTTAAACTGGCTAACACCTGCTCCTGGTCTTCAGTCGGCAACATGGTCGACTCTTGCTGCTGGTTCCCATTTGGTGTTGGGGCATCATGCCAATGACTAGGGACCAAGAGAAGATGTCAGCCAGCTCCTAACAATAAACACTACCACATTCCAACCAGTCACTATGACTATTATAATAGCTCCATGGCCAGTAGATCATGACACTTTTTGGGCCTCATCAGGCCTTCAACACTGTACGTTCTATCACAAAACTGTCATATTTGTGAGATTGTAGGCACAAGGCAATCAGAGGCAGCAGATGTTATCCTACATAATGTGACTCTTTGAGAGACAATCCTAGCACACACAGGTTTTCAGACTTCAGGATTTAGATGGATCTACAAAGCAAATGTTAGGACATGCAGTTCATTTATTTAACATGTGTTCTTTATACAGCAAGAGATAAAACCCCAATCTGCTTTTGCTCAGGTCAATTCCGAGTGGTCGGTCCGCCTCAGCCAATAGTGGCAGCACTTGGTGATGACATCATTTTGCCATGTCACCTTAAACCTGCTGTGGATGCGTCAGAAATGACAATCGAGTGGTCAAGACCAGACCTGGACCCCAGATTTGTCCTTGTGTGGCGTGACGGCGTGAAACTAGAGAATAAACAACATCCGTCCTACAACGGAAGAACGTCGCTGTTCAATGATGAACTGAAGTATGGAGACGTTTCACTGAAACTTTCCAAAGTGAAACTTTCTGATGAGGGAAAGTACAGGTGCTTCATCCCCACGTCTTTTAAAGAATCTACTGTTGAGCTTGTTGTTGGTGAGTAAATATACCGCACAGTGTCCTGTCTTTGTACGCTTTATGAATAAGATTTATATAATTCTCGAGTACTTCAAATGAAAGTGTTCCAACATTTCAGAATCTTGTTTAGGAGTAATGGGAAGATGGAACATGAAGTCGCACAGCACTGTCACTGATTTACCAGTCGGCCTACATTTAAACACTCTCATATGACACAAGCTTTAGGACTTCAATTGATATTGACGATAACGCCACTATTTGCATGCAGTCTGGTTGCAACCTAAGATAGAGAGGAGCCCACTTAGGTGGTTTTGGGCGTCTGACCAGGAAGCCTCTTGAATGGCTTCCTGTTGAAGTTTTCTGGCATGTCTAACTTAGAAGAAACATCAGGGTAGAATCGGAATACACTGGAGGAAAATACGGTATATATATATTCAGTCTGTCTGAGGAACAACTCAGGAAATGCTTTAGGAGTGGGAAGAGGGGCATGGTCAAATAAATATCCACAAAGGTTTCCTCCAGATTACTTCATTACGCCAGCCAAGACAATAACAAGCAGAGCTACATCAACAATTGCACAGATGCAAAAACATTTCACATAATTACACGTTCAGTTTTATTTTATGTGCATTAAAATCACTGTTTCATGTTCCTCCTCTTTCGATTAGGTGTCGTCTCATTCATAGTCATCAGGTTAGCGAGGACTGATGAAGACAAAGTCGGTACTGGATTGGTTTTACAGTGTGAGTCTAAAGGCTGGTATCCAGAGCCTGAGGTGTTCTGGCTGGATGCTGAGGGAAACCTCCTCTCTGCTGGACCTACAGAGACAGTCAGAGGTCCTGATGACCTCTATACTGTCAGCAGAAGATTGACTGTGGAGAAGAGCGACAACTTCATCTGTAGAGTCCAACAGAAGAACATCACCCAGACCAGAGAGACACACTTCTATGTTCCAGGTCAAAAAGTTTTGTTTTAAAATTTCGAATCTTTTTATATAAATGTTATGAATGTTAATGTTTATCTTTTGTTTATCATTTCAGAGGATGTATTCACAGCTCCATCATCTTCTGCTGTCTGTATCTTGGTGGTCTTGCCTGTTGTTGGTTTCCTGCTTTTTTCTGCAACTTTCTTTGTTTGTTGGAAACTAAGAAAAAACAAAAGCCGTAAGTCATACATGCATTTGTTTATAGTATCATCTCCATTAACTGTTGTAGCTTGGGTCTTCCCAGAATGTCTGGGGACGCTGTTGACGACCAGTAGTGGACTAATGAAAAGGGTCATGAAAATAAATGACTGAAGAGGTTTTATACACAAAACCTCTCCACCAGTATTTGTCTTATAGTTATTCTGTTGTATTTTAACAACATTTCTCTTCTGTGCTTCTTTATCAGAGGTTTCTGTTTAACAAAGAAACTCTACTTAACTACAACACTTTCCTTCCTCTGTTTGTGGACAGATAAGAAGCACGATGGCTGTGGAACAGGAGAGAAAGAGGCGCTTGTTAAAGGAACTACAAAACAGGAGCCAATGGAGTTACAACCAAAAGAACAGAAAGACATTATAGATAGGCTTTCAGTCGTGATGGAAGAGATGAAAGAACTGGAGATCGACAGAGAAAAACAGAAATCACAGCAGGAGGAGGTGGAAAATGAGAAGAGGGGGATTGAGAAGAGCATTGAATCATTAGGTCGTTTTTCTGGCTGGATGGGTCACAGAAAGGAACTGGAGGACAAAAAGACAGAATGTGAGAAATATTTGCAGAGCATCAAGGACAGCCTACAGGACACAGAGAGTGTGATTACAAGAATAACAGACTGGAAGAAGAAAATTGAGAGTGTGATTGTGGAAATAAATAAACAACCTGAAGAGACAAAGGGACGAAGAGATGAAGTTCAACTTGAGAAAGAGGAGGAGACGAATAAAAACACTGAGTCAGCACCATTAACTCTTTGTCCTGACACTGAACCTAATGAGACTTAATCACAGACTCTGATGACTTTTTTAGATTAATTAAAACACAATTAACATCTGAATCAGTGTATTTCTCTCTTTGTTTTTTTATTTTTTTATTCCAATATTTCAACATAACCTGTATGCTGAATGCTAAATGTTTTGCTGTATATCAATAAGTAATTAGTAATGATTGTTGTTGTATATTATACTTTGTGACGTGTCAAAACATTTTGAGTTTTTCAAGAATGCAGCAAATAAATGAATCAAATCTGCAGCAGACGGACAATAAAACAGATAATAATCATACAGTGAAACATTAACGTCAGGGGCCAAAGTCCAAGTTTATATGATGATTTCAGGACTTTGACCTGCAGCTTATTATTTTCTGAGACGACTCACAAAGACCTGCACCAGGTATGTGCGTTTTAAAAAGTTTTTCATGTCTATTATTTTTTTATTTGTATACAAGCGAACAGAGGTTTGACTCTGAAAAGGAAGCTTTACTTTTGTGCTGTCGCCGAATGCTTTCTCATGGTGGGAATTGTTGAGTCTCTAAAAATAATATCATAAGGAGTACGGTCTAGATCTGCTCTAAAGTCTCATTAGATAACTTCTGTTATGATTTGATCCTATATAATTAAAATTGCATTGAACTTTCGTATCATTTTGGAAAGTAACATGTGACAAAAGGTTAATTTCCTTTTTCAGAACTCCAAAATGTTTCGTGTGAAGGACAAACGGTCCCTCAAAGCTCAGCTCAGTTTCAGCAGCAGCGTTGTGGTTTTCTATCGCACTGTTGGTCTGCTTCTGCTAACACAACGCTCTGAAGGTAACACACACATGACAGCATCGGAAAGAAACTAAGAACTTTAAATTGAATTTTATTCTCTTAAGTGAGTGAGTCTAATTTGTCCCTGCAGCAGATCTATAAAATAAAACAATAAATTTCTTCCCAGGTCAGTTTAAGGTCGTTGGTTCACCTGAGCCAATAGCTACAACTGCCGGTGATGACATCATTTTGCCGTGTCACCTGAATCCTGCCGAGGAAGCTGTTTCAATGGCCGTGGATTGGACGAGACCTGATTTGACCCCCAGATTTGTCCATGTGAGACGTGGCGGCGAGGACCTGCTGGATGGCCAAAACCTGATGTATGAGGGAAGAACATCAATGTTCATCAACAAGCTGAAGCATGGAGACACTTCACTGAGACTGTCCAACGTGAAACTCTCTGATGCAGGAAAATACAGATGCTTCTTTCCAGGAAGAAACATAGACACTTTTGTGGAACTTGTGGTTGGTAAGTTGCATCAGCATAGTTTTATTTCCTTAATTTATCACAGCAAATGCTTTCTAGGTATAACTTCATGTTTTTTATGCTTTTTATGTAAACAGTATAAACTCAGAGAAATAAAGAAATGAAACATTGGATTCATATAGGGTTCTCAGTTTGCTAGTGCCAATCCACCACTTTGGTTCACATTGAAATATCTCAACAACTACTGAACTTCTGTTCATGATACTTAAAGTGGGAATTTGTGATCTCCAGAGATTCTTTTTCAATGACTAAGGATGCTCACTCCACTCCCCATTTTAACCACTAGCTAGTAGTGTCACATATTGCTCCTTTAAGTAAGTTTATCCACTGTCTCTTGATTACATAATTAGTTCCCTATTCAGTCAGTGTTCCCAGGATTCATCTGTGTGTTTTGACATAATATCAGTCAATGTACACATTTTTAAGCAGTCATTCATAGTCAAATTAGTTTTTCATAAAATGATTGCTTAATTTGAAAAGAAACAATAAAGTTTTGTTTTTCCCCTCCCCTCAGGTGCTGTATCCTCACCTTTCATAGTTAGTATCAACAGAGCCAGTACTGGACTGGTTTTACAGTGTGAGGCTAAAGGCTGGTATCCAGAGCCTGAGGTGTTCTGGCTGGATGCTGAGGGAAACCTCCTCTCTGCTGGACCTACAGAGACAGTCAGAGGTCCCGATGACCTCTATACTGTCAGTAGAAGATTGACTGTGGAGAAGAGCGACAACTTCACCTGTAGAGTCCAACAGAAGAACATCAACCAGACCAGAGAGACACACTTCTATGTTCCAGGTGGAAAAGTTTTTTATTTTTATTTCTAATCTTCTATCAGCTAAAGTCTAAAGTTATATAAATGTCATGTTTTTCTTCTGTTTATCATTTCAGAGGATGTACTCACAGCTCCATCTTCTTCTGCTCTTTATATCTTCGTGGTCTTGTCTGTTGTTGGCTTCCTGCTTTTTTCTGCAACTTTCTTTGTTCATTGGAAACTAAGAAAAGAGAAAGGCCGTAAGTTATACATTTGATATACTTGTGTATATTAACAAGCATCATACATTTCCTGTTGCATTCTTCATTGGAGACAATCGTGCAGTCCAGTTGTGAACTCAGACTATCTGAGAGTCATGGAAAAAAAAAAGGGAGACAAAAGTCACAGTTCACGCTCTCAAGGTGATTTATGCTCTGATAAAACAATGACAGGTTTTATAAATAGGACCTTCCTCTGTTTGTTTCTATTTGAACACCAGTATTTGTCTTATAGTTATTCTGTTCTATTTTAACAACATTTCTCTTCTGTGCTTCTTTATCAGAGGTTTCTGTTTAATAAAGAAACTCTGCTTAACTACAACACTTTCCTTCCTCTGTTTGTGTACAGAAAAGAAGCACCATGTCTGTACAACTGGAGAGGGAGAGGAGCTTGTCAAAGAAAGAAAAGAAGAGTTACAGGAGGTAGAGAAAGAACAGAAAGACATTATAGATAGGCTTTCAGTCATGATGGAAGAGATGAAAAAAAAACTGGAGATCGCCAGAGAAAACCAGAAATCACAGCAGGAGAAGGTGGGAAAACTCAAGATGGACATTGAGAACAGCATTGAATCATTAGGTTTTATTGCCAGGATGATTGATGGCAAAAAGAAAAAGGAACTGGAGGACAAAAAGACAGAATGTGAGAAATGTTTGCAGAGCATCAAGAACAGCCTACAAGAAACAGAGGATGTGATTACAACAATAACAGACTGGAAGAAGAAAATTGAGAGTGTGATTGAGGAAATAAATAAACAACCTGAAGAGACAAAGGGACAAAGAGATGAGATTCAACTTGAGAAAGAGGAGGAGATGAACAAAAACACTGAGGCAGCACCATTAACTCTTTGTCCTGACACTGAACCTAATGAGAGTTAATCACAGACTATGATGACTGTTTTCATTTAGATTAATTCAAACACAATTAACATCAGAATCAGTGTATTTCTCCCTCTTACTGTTTTTTTAATCCAATAATCCAACACAATCTGTACAATGTGACATGAATTGACTGAAATTAATGTTGTGGTGTATCAATAAGCAATACTTTGATTGTTTTTTTTTTAAATACATATTATACTTTGTGATGTGTCCTGTGGAATTTTCAAAGTTTTAAGAATGTAGCAAGCACAATAAAACAGACACTGATCATAAAGGGAAGCACTAATGTCAGGGGTCAAGGCTGAATACTGCATAGAACATAAAAAAAATAAGTTTAGAGAGATCACAACGGACCAGGAAAAGAGCACAGCTCATTTTGGGCCATTTTATGTAGATAATCTCAATAATGTCAAAATAGATGACAGAAATCCATACAGACGTTTGTAAATGTGTTCACATTTATTTATTGGCAAGGTGTCACGGGGGAGTGAGAGGTTTCAGGTAAAGACCCAAATGCAGGCAGGTACACAAGAGCTAACTTTAATAATAAAACAAAATGATAAGGGTTGGACATAAGAAACACAGGAGTAAAAAAAAGGAAGGAATTCCAGAAAACACAAAGAAAATACTTAAAGAAACAGGCAAATAATCCAAAAGGGAAAAAAAAAAAATGGCTCGGGCATCTCGTGAGGATGCCTCCTGGACGTCTCCCTGGTGAGATGTTCCGGGCACGTCAAAATAGATAAATCCTTACAGACGTTTGTAAATTTGTTCACATTTATTTATTGGCAAGGTGTCACGGGGGAGTGGGAGGTTTCAGGTAAAGACCCAAATGCAGGCAGGTACACGAGAGCTAACTTTAATAATAAAACAAAATGATAAGGGTTGGACATAAGAAACACAGGAGTAAAAAAAAAGGAAGGAATTCCAGAAAACACAAAGAAAATACTTAAAGCAAGGCAAATAATCCAAAAGGGAAAAAAAAACAAAACAGAAAAGATACAAAAACCATAAACCATGAAACACGAGGAAAAACTTGAGGGAGTCGGACACACTGAGAAACAAGACTTACACATCTAAACACAAAACGGACAGACAAGGAAACACAGGAACTAAACAGACATGCAGGACTAATCAGGGACAGGTGCCGAATCTAAAAAGGTGGGAAAACAAGACAGGAAGTCAAATAAGACAAGACACAGACAGGATGGAACTACAAAATAAAACAGGAAACACAGAAACTTAAACACATGGAACAACTGATGTTTGGTCAATGTTTGCAGTATGTATACTGTTTATCTGGTCTGGTTAAATATTAAATAAATGTCTTAACAAAGGAAAACAGATCTGAATCACTGACCACACTGATTCTGCACTGAATAAGATCTGAACAAAGGCCTCGGTCAACGTAAACCTGCATCTGTCCACCAGGGAGAAGCAGAGACAAGCTGTGAACACACAGCTGATACTTCTCTGCTGGTTCATCCTTTCACAAAGTTTCTCATTCAATCGTTGGATCATCCCAAACAGATGCAAAACAACAGTGAAGACCATAAGACCATGACCATGACCCTTTTTTTTTTTGACAAAGTGAAGCATGTCTTCATACTGCACTGATTCCTCATTTTATGAAGATGAGTACTGGGGAATAAAGTCCATTGTGTGATTATGTTACTGTTGAAGTTTGTCTGCACAAGGTCTAACTGACGTAAATCATTATGTTAGCAGTTAACCACAGAGTCTATGCACTCAGGGGAGTGTCAGTGTTTGTTAAGTTGTGTGTGTGTTTTTGGAACCACAACTCTGCCCAAACTTGAAAAAAAAATGCTTGATCAACCTTGAAGGATGCAAAGGGCAGCTCAGTTCTTCTTATTCTTCCTTTTTTATTTCTTTAACGATGGGTTTGATGTTTTCACTAGGCTTAAATAAATGATTGAATTGAATAGAGTAGAGTAGAATAGGTTGATAACCTTAAAAAAACTGAAAAAACATTAATTAGTCTGAAATAAATAAACAGTAAATATTTTCCCTCAAAGTTTCTTGATTCTTAAACAAAGTAATTCAAGTTAACTTAGAATCTCAAACCATCTATGTAAAGTATTATTATACTTAATTAAATTCACCTAAATCATAAATAATAATTGACATACCAGTTATTTAACTTAAACTGTAATTTACTTAATAATTAACCACACTTGTGGAGAAGCATGACCTCATTACACATCCACATCAAAGTTGCTTATCTCCTACCAGTTGCATCTTTCAGATTGATCAGGAGTTGTAGTTCTTCATTACTTCCAGGAGCAGGTGAAAAAGACCAAACATTTAGAGCAGGCAAACATGGTCCCTCTAAGAGTTCCTGCTGAGAGCACCAACATCTCTTGTGTGGTCGCCCTCTGCAGGTTTGGAGTGCAGATTCCCCAGTGAATGCTCTTGAAAATGACTTGAGATCTGACATAACAGCGTTTGTACCACCAGGAAAAGAAGGTTTACAGTCCTGAGCCGCGTGGTAATGCTGACAGGAAGCAGAACCAGAACTGGGTAAGTGGGTAATATAACCGTGAAGTTAAAAGAAAATGCTGATCTTCTTGCTGTAGGACTAGTAAGTCATATTAGCTGGCTGCTATGTCCTGTGTTTTTGCACTTCCTTGATGTTTGTCTGTTAGCATAAGTAATGTAATCAGAACAAGTACTCGAGTACAGCTGTCTATATTTCCCACAGTGGGATTACACTCTGAAACAGGGGGCAGTGAATTTGAAATTGCATTACAAATTTCTACAAAATGTTGCTTTAATTGTTCCCTTATAACAAACTGACACTGATGTCAGTCAGTTCAAGTAAAGGCTGGTGATCATGACATTTTATAACCACATCATTTCACCCATTTTAAAATGCTTTCCAAAGACATTCAGCTTATAATTAGTAATTATCATGATAAAAGTTAAAAATCTTTTATTAAACTATTTAGCAAGCCACGCTCGCACACCAGTAACATAAATGACAACCAATGAATTCTTACATGTTTATTGATATTATTACAAAAAATATACATGTTTATTATGTCATGGTCCTTTTTAAAAGTTACTATTTATAGTTGCATCTCCATCGTGCACACGCTGTTTAACAGTCTCTGCCATCCCTCAGGTGTTTCTCCTTTCTGTGACCTAAAAAAGACAAAGGATATAAAGAGACCACAATATACACGATCAAAAAACAAAAAAGAAGACAAAAACAAAATACAGTGTTGATACACCACAGATTATCTTCACTTCCATAAAACCTTGTTATGCAGATGACACCAGACTGTATATTTCTATGAAACCAAAGTGAATCATAAAAATCGATTTCTTAGGTGGAATAAACTGATAATTCATCCACGTTAACATAATTTTGATCAAATCAATTTTATTGATATACAGTTCAGAAAAAATATTTGTCATGTACAAACATCACAGTTTCAAGAGAAATCACACGTAGTTCGTATCAGCTACATTAAAATCATATACGTACCTCTTTTTGTCGTCTGCTCATTATCATATATAGCCACACATGGATCATCTACAGGGGCATGTTCATAGGCTGGAACAGATAACAATAACAACAAACATATTTCAACAGAATTAGTGTTTCCTACTGGAAAAACAGACATATGCATCAAAACCTAAATGCAAATATTATCTACAAATAAATGTTATGTATATAGCAACAACAACAGTTTATGTGTTTCTGCAATTAACTAAATATGCCTCATATTGCTTATAGAAAAACTATGAACCGTTAATTATAAAGTAGGCAGATCATTTCTTCTAACAAACAAAAGTACATTAACAAACAATTGCTCCATTGCCTGACTTGAATACACAACTGGTTAAATTGTATTTTTTCAATCACGGTATATCTGTAAGATTGATAATTATTGATAATTAATTAAATTTCCTTAATTTTATGATGAGGATTACATAAATACTTTGTTGGACATGTGAATCTAATAAAAGGTCCGTGGGAACAAGTCACACATGTGCTAGCTGCACTTTATTTGGCAACAACAAAGCAAGTTATGTTACGACTACAACTGCACGTATAAACTCGAAGCATGGTTATTTTTAAAATAACCTATACATATATACACATGTACAATCATACCTCTTTTCTTCTTCCTCTCCTCGTGTGTTGTGACGTCATCATATATAGTCACACATGGATCATCTACAGGGGAATGTTCATATGCTGGAACAGATAAGAATAACAATAATAAAAACATATTTCAACAGAAGTAGTGTTTCCTAGTGGTAAAACAGACTTAAATACAAATGTTATATACCAATAAATGTTATTTATATAGCACCTTTTGTACAGCTTGAAGTCCTTTACAGTAAAGACATTATATTTATTTAGAAGATTAAACTAGCTTTTGGTAAAAGGTATGAGAAAAGATTTCACACATATGATATCTGTATTTCATTTGGCCCTTGCAACAACAACAGAAATTATGTCACAACCACAACTATAACTACAAGAGTGAAGCCTGGTTATTTTAGAAAGACACTCTTGCTGTGGGCTTAAGCTCAACGCGAATTAAACACAGATCATGCCTAAATTAAATGTATTTGCATGTAAAGTCATGTACCTTTTTTCTTCTTCCTCTCCTCGTGTGTTGTGACGTCATCATAGATAGTCACACATGGATCATCTACAGGGGAATGTTCATATGCTGGAACAGATAAGAATAACAATAAAAACATATTTCAACAGAAGTAGTGTTTCCTAGTGGTAAAACAGACTTAAATACAAATGTTATATACCAATAAATGTTATTTATATAGCATCTTTTGTACAACTTGAAGTGCTTTACAGTAAAGACATTATATTTATTTAGAAGATTAGCTTTTGGTAAAAGGTATGAGAAAACACTTCACACATGTGATATCAACACGAAGATCAACACAAATTAAATTTATTTACATGAAAAGTTATGTACCCTTTTTCTTCTTCCTCTCCTCGTGTGTTGTGACGTCATCATATATAGTCACACATGGATCATCTACAGGGGAATGTTCATATGCTGGAACAGATAAGAATAACAATATAAAAGCAGTGTCTCCTAGTGGTAAAACTGTTGTCTCCAATAAAACTTAAATACAAATGTTATCTATTAATACATTTTTATTAATTTTTTATTATTTATATATTTCTTTCATATTTCATACAAGAAATGTACATGTTAACATGTACCTCTTTTCTTCTTGGGTTTTGTTACACAACCATATAAAGTCATGTGTTGATCATCTCCATTTGTATGTTCAGAAGCTGGAAAAGCTTAAAAAAAATAATTTTTACATTGGTTACAATGTTAAACCACTTTTCAACTTTAAGTTTCACAATAAAAATACTAATACTAATTAAAATCAAACAGACAAACAAACACGCAAAACAATATTTGATACACACCTATGTTAGATACTGTTTCTGGCATCTCAGAGGAAAAACATGCAGCTAGATGGCAGAAAAAATTAAGAAAGAGACAGAATTGAAGAACTAAGAGGAACTTGTTAGATTTTAATCCTTAAAAAAAGTTGAAAGTGGCTCAAACTGTGTTACAGTAAAGACGTATCTGTGTTTCTGATGACTGATTCTTCAACATGAATTATTTCAGGATAAAGTACTTTTTTGTACCTTTTTGTTTCCAACATTGAAGTATTCCCACCACCAAGAGTAGTACAGCCAAACACGAAATGGTGAAGACAACAGATAACAGGGTGGAGAGCTGAGGATGGGAAGTCTCTTGACCCAGTCGAGGTGTGGGACTAAAATATGCTGTTAACGTCACGAGAAAAGATGATTTCACAGTCTGTGAGTTTGTGCATAATGTTTCAGTTCCACCAACATTTTCACACTTCAAGAAAGAATAACAGAGTTATTTAAAAAAAAAACCTAACACTGTAAAAATGAACTATTTTGAGTTACAATTGCATTAATTTACTCGCTTTTTAAATCACAATTCTAGATATTCGAGTTCTAGAGTGTACTGTTAATACTGTACTGTTTTACCCCTCATGTACCACACAGAGGTGCTAACATGAGCCCTCAGCCTTGTTGGTCCACTGATGACCTTTCTCCTAGTGGCAGATTTGATAAAATGTACTGACAATATTATCCATTCTTACCAGAGGTTGATCCTTGTGGCTTTTGATGACTCCTTTGACTTTCTTTTAGCGTCACCCACAGAACAAAAAAATAAACGTTTTTTTAGAATTTCAAACCGAACTTTGTTGTTCCTTCTGTCACTGAAACCACGAAGGCCCACTAGCCACTTCAACTTATGCATATAGCATAATTATTGAATTTATGGTCAAAATTTGAGTTTTTTCTCTTGATAATTTAATAAGTAATATATTTACTGTTTTATAAGACTGTTATGTCTTACCTCTGACAGCCAGCCAGCTCCCTGCTGATTCCTCTCTTCCAGAGATTCTGCACTTGTAGAGTCCTTCATCAGACTTGGAAACATTGTGAATGGTCATCTCGCCTTTATATGTAACCATATTCATGTGGCCTTCTTTGATGAAATCAGCTGGCAGGTTGGAGGACGTTCCCTTTAATCTACAACGCAGAGTGACATTTTGTTGTTCCATCACGGGGAGAGCAGGACTCTCCAGGATTACACCACCACCTAAACAACAAGAAAGGAAATCAGTCATCAGAGCCAGTTCTGTAACTTTGTGATAATCAGAGTTTACCTCCTGTTGATCTGCACTGACCTGCTGTTAGCTGATGTTAGCTCAGTGTGTCAGCCATGCTGCATGGACTGTGAGCATACCTTTGATAGTGATGTTGACAGAGTTGCTTCTCCTTCCCCCCCCATCTTCACACCAGTATTCTCCACTGTGTGATACAAAGGCAGGTTGAATGTTCAAACATCCTGTCGATGTCTCCCATCGTGAAGTTTTAGAGGAACTCTTTCTCATCACTCTCCATTCAGCTGGTCCGTGACGCCCCGTACAGTTGAATAAGATGTGCTCATACTCAAAGAACTGCAGTCTGTTCGGAACAACATGAAGAAAAACTGCATCTGAGAGAAAACAAGAAATAGAAATAAGAGATCTCTTCCCAAATCTCATATCCACTCTTTAAGAAAACTTGCTGCATGCTGCGGCAACTCACCAGCTTCGTGAACGTAGTTCTGACCTTGAACAGTGAGCAGAAACAATACATCGATCACTGGAGAGACAAAAGAAGAGAGCAGTGCATCAGACATAGATAGTCTTTGTATGTGCAATTACTCTGAGTGACTGAAAAACACATGACATTAACACGTACAAAGACAGGTAAATTGTCTAAAATATAATCAGGCCCTCTGTGTGTGGAAACAGACCGAGTACTCACACAGTCCGCAAAGCGCTGTGACCGTCATGCTGTCTTGCCGCTGACTTTCTGAGCAGCAGACTGAAGTCGAGCTAAATATGAAGTAGGTGACGGTGTAGAGCTTCCTTTTCCTGTGCAGAGCAGAGGCCACAGCAGTTTATAGCTTTATAGCATATAGCAACTGTTTGGCAGGTCTTGTTTGCTCTGAAGAATAAAAATACTTTAATTCAGCTGATCATCAGTCACTGTTGATGAGTGTAAACCTGAACGACAGTGAAGGAAATTAAGACATTTACCTGATAACATAATCCTTTACTTTCTTCTGTGGCTCTGATAGAGCTCATAGTCGTGATGTTGTCAGGATAGAAAAAAAAGGGGGCATGCAATCTTGAGCCATTTGCTCTATCATCTGGCCATGTTTTAGCCTCCTGGGCCAACAGCCAAAGTTTTGGGGCTTCGGGTTTAGCCAGTGGATACCCAGAAGATAACCGATATCCAGGACAGGACTCTCTACAGTCCGATCATCAACACTCCAAGGTTGTAATTCAGCAAAACTGTTTACCTGCATCCAAGCAAAGCCTAGCTTAATATCCTGACGAATATATGACAAATATTACAAGTTACAAGTTTTATTTTCCAAAATCCAAATGTTACTTTTTAATGTGTTATTTCGAAATGTGTCTATTCAGAAAATGTTGATTTCTGTTAGTTTTCTCATGCTGGATGTCTGATTCTGTGATAGTTCTGTATTGTGGCTTTGTGATGCCTGACTGCGTAGATACAAGAAACACGTGATCGAAGGTTCAGCAGCTTTTAGCCTCATAACCAAAGTACGTGACCAAAGTTGTGTGTGGGTAAGCTGCCTCAGCTAAAACAAACCCATGGTGGCCTCTCTTCTCAGAGCTGTGGTTGCTCTGCACGTGGTCTGTCAGTGTTCAAAAAGTTAAAACGGACAGAGAAGACATACACAGATATAAATACGCTGACAGAAAGTCAAAGACTTGAAATATCTTGACCTGTATTTACCTTTCATGATATGCAGTGATCACAGAACACAGATCTACTTATGGAACTTTCTTTTTAATGTTTCTCTGCATGCACTCAAGCCAAGACATGAAATATGCTAATGAATCATTTTATGTATAAAGCAGCAGTAAAGATAATTAAACATACAAATCATCATGTCACAAACAAAGCATGGTTAAAATGGAGCAGACGTAACAGACTATGCAGGCCAACCACAGCTTGTTGCTCATTATTTGGTTTGTTCAGCTTTTCTTCTGTGCAGATTAGTCATCTGTAGAAATTTAAAAAGAAATGTTGTGGTTTGTTTTTCATATTGTTTTCACGCAGATTACTTAAATCTGTGAACATGTGCTTCATATATAGCTTTTTGACACATGTTTATCAAAGTATTGATTTTATCCTAAGCAGTTAGTTTTGGCAGTTGATGGTTAATGTTTTTACCTGTCTTTGTGACGTTTTCTTAAGACCAGCAGCAGCATAGCCACCCATACAACTGTGCCAACAGTCCTCATGAGGAAGTAGAGGAGAACAGGAAGTTGATCGGAACAGAGAGGGATAGGCTCTTGGTGAAATTCTGGAACAACAACGGTGCTGTTAGAAATTGTTATATATTCTCTATTGAGTTTACGGCGTTGTTTGAAATGTGATACCTAATTTCATCTAGGTTATCTCTCACCTTTGACACTCAGCCAGCTCTCCGGTGATTCTCCAGCTCTAGAGATGCACTTATACAGTCCTTCATCACACTTGGAAACACTGTTGATGATCAAGTTTCCTGTAGTGACGTTCTTCATGAGGATGCCATTTTTATAGACGGAAGCTGAGATGTTGGAAGGTGTTTTGTTTCTGCAACTCAGAGTCACAGCTTCTCCCTCCGTCACTGGAGCAACAGGAATGTCCAAGATCACAGAACCAGCTGAACAACATACATGATTATTGTTATCGTGAATGACAAGACCGTTCTTCATTCAAAGCCATACTACTAAAATCGATGATCACAATATTCTGTTGTTTGATTTGGAGGACGAGAGGCGAACTCTTTCAGGTGAATTGCCATTTCAATGCAAGTTAAGTCTGAATTAGTGAAATCTATATCCCTGAGTTACAGCATTACAAAATTCCTTCTTTGTTATTACACTTGAGTTGCAGCTAAATAAGGAAACACTGTCTGGTGAAAGAAAAAGACAGTTCTGCATAAGGACACAATAAAACATATTATTACTATCTGAATAATGCCAATCCTCATGTGGATGAAAACAGTCACTGTAAACCTACCGGTAACAGCGATGTTGACAGATTTGCTCGTCTTTCCATCTTTAGTCTCACACCAGTATTCTCCACTGTCCTCGACGTAAACATCTCTGATGCGGCATCCGGACCCTTCTGGAACTCCCCAGTTTGTACCACATGTGATATTTCCACTTGAGCTCTTTCTCTTCACTGCCCATGCCAGCGACCCATCCAACACCTCACAGTTGAAAGAGATGGACTGGTATTCAAAGTGCTGAAGTCTGTTTGGAATTACATCAGGACATCCTGCACCTGACAGCAACAAGGACATAAAAAAAGTGCTGCTGCATTAAAATCTAGAGAAATGTTGAAAAATCAAAATACACTAAATAGACATAAAGTGCATAGATATGATACAAATACAGGCATCACGCATAAGACAAAGCACTCGAATGCGTGCAGTATGTCAAAATATTTTTCTCTTGTGCATGTCTTATCATCACGTGAGTGTAAATGATGCCAAAGAGTGAAAGTTGGTGTAAAGCTGATTATTTTATACTCACATGCTTTCTGAGCAGAATAACTGTCCTGAACTTGCATCACCAGCAGCAACGATACACGTATAACTGTCAAGTGGAGAGTTAAACATTAGACATGCATCGGCTTAACATAAAATGACCTCTCCCTAATTTTAGCAGCTTCGTTGTAACTTAAATTAAAGCCCCATTTCGTAACAGATTGTAAATCCTGTTGAGTACAAGTACAAGTTTTTGATCTGCAAAGTTAACGCATAAATACATATAGACACTTTATACAGAAATGTACTGCAGTAGAAGACGAACGTTAAACAGTAATTACTATTATTATACTGTTGACTACTGCAGTACAACTGTATAAAAGGATTCAGACCGTCATCACATGAAACAAACAGACTTAGTACTCACAGAGAGCGAGAGCTGTGACCTCCATGGTGTCTTGCTACTGACTGTCTGAACGTAGGACTGAATTACAGCTGATGTTTCATGAAAACTTGCTCTTCCTGTGTGGCTTATGTCTGCGGTACAGAGGTGTCACTCTCTGCACGGCTCTTCCTGAAGCCTGAAGTCATGTAGAGGGTCCCTGTACTGATCTGCGTTACAGTATATGGCTTAAAGGCTCCTCAACCAACTCCAAACAAGTCATTTCATATATATATATATATATATATAGTATGTATGATGCATATACAACCCGGATTCTAAAAATCTACAAAACTTCATTAATTTATGAAAAACTGCAAACAGTCCAACAGTTTAAGAACGTTTATCAGCACGCAGTGAAATCTATGAATGAATTCATTAAATCTGCAATCTATGATATCATTAAACCCAGAGAAATCTCTGCACCTAAAGGGCAAGGCCCATAACCAACATTTAATGTTGGTAACCTTTGACCCTGCAGGCAGCACTGCATTAAAAACCACATGTATTTATACATGATTGTATCAAGGATACTACTACAGAGAAAATCTGGAAATCTTGGACGTTGTGTCTTCCAGGAAACATGTATGTTTTACAACTTTTCTGGAAGTGAGGTTGTAGTAGAGTAAGAAGCAACAAGTTTGTATCTTAAATTTAGGTATCTAAGGGAAAATACGGATTAATCAACATAGAATAGCTTCTTAAAGTATGAGTTGTTATATCTATCGCCTCTTGTTGTCGCTCTTTCTCACAAACACAAACAAAACTCAAGAGAAAGTAGTTCTATACTGCCCTCTGCAGTTAATCAGCCACTATCACAGCTTCTTACAGTAAATCTAAATCCACTTTTTGAGATGGGAAATTATATGTATAGTCACCTTATTACACTGTGTCATTAAGTTATTGTCTTTTCTTGAGAGAAAGTCATGCAAGGCAGATCCTCCAAACATATAAATACAACAGTCAGTAGCATTATTCTGTGGTTCTATACATGTCTCACCAAACGATGACATACATGTTTGCTGCTTAAACAATTTTGAGCTTTGTCAGCTGCTTCATGCCTTATTTCTTGCAGCATCAACAATCCTGTAGAGACAGTGAAAACAGCAAACAATCTACCAAAGGAACCTGAAGTAAGTGTGTCTCTGTGTGACAGTTGTGTCTCCTCCCTCTGCTATTTCATGCACGTCATGCTTTGCACACTGAACACTGAACTGCAGGGGGGCTGGGAGGGAGATTAACCACACCCTGCAATAAAGGACTTCACAGGACTGATACTTCATACTTGCTTTTAGGCCTCAAGATGTGGTGTTTATAGCTATGATTATATGTAAAAAATAGCAAAAATAACAAGGTAATAAGTTAGTTGATAAAGCGATAAGAAGATGACATACACATGTCACAGGACCTGACTATCTTGACAGTCTACTTTTCACTCTGCAGCGATAACGATCCTGTGACTGTCTGAGCCCTGAAACAGGTAGGTTATATTATATCTTTCAACAATTCCTTCTATAGATTTAAACAAATGGAAAGCATTAATAGAAATGTGTAATGAGAAAAGCTGGTGGCTATGATACTTATCAAAAAAGGTATTTGGGACATATGTTTTCACTGTTGCAAGCTGTTGTGGTCAGCGTTGATTCAACCTCATGAAGTGATTTTATTTTTGGAATACAGATTGTGTGAATTTGAATTCCTTCGTAGCGCAGGCAGACACATGGGGCTTTCTTATAACTGGTTTATTTGAAGCTTCTTTCTTCTAATCCGTGCAAACTAAACAGCACTGACAAAAATATAATGCATAATAGCTTAGCATAAACAATAACATGCACAGCATGTGAAATAACATTTACAAAATAAAATATAGACAAAACAAAACATAATACCTCGCTGGCTGCATGCTCTGATAGAATACAATAGTCTTTCAGTCTAACATTTGTGACGAGCATAAAACTTGAAACAGGGTGTAAAGGTCAATGGTAACGCCTTAATTGCTTGTGCCGGTGCTGTAAATAAAGGTGGGGCCACACATTTAATGTGACTATCTAAACTATTCATTTTATAATGACCAATACCTTCAAAATATGCAAACTAGTATGGAGTCATACCTTTTAAAATAAATCAGTGAAACAACTTGTTTTTCAGAACTTCATGATGACTCATCTGAAGGATGGACTCTTCTTTAAACGTCTGCTCACCGTTGTTTTCCTTCTCCTGACACAATGCTGTGCAGGTAAGCCACACACACAAAATATATACAGTATACCATGTAGGAGAATTTATTTTGCATGTTTTAAAAACTTTTTAAAACTTCTTCTGCTCAGGTCAGTCCCAAGTGGGTGGGCCGCCTCAGTCAGTTCTGGCAACAATTGGTGGTGACATAATTTTGCCATGTCACCTCGAACCTTCTGTGGATGCTTCAGGCATGACAGTGGAGTGGTCAAGACCTGACCTGGACCCCAGATTCGTCTATGTGTGGCGTGATGGTGTGGAACTAGAGAGTAAACAACATCCATCCTATAAGGGAAGAACAGCAGTGCCCATTGTCAACCTGACGCACGGAGACATTTCACTGAAACTCTCCAATGTGAAAATCTCTGATGAGGAAAAGTACAGATGCTTCGTTCCTACGTTGGGTACAGAATCTACAGTTGAGCTTGCTGTTGGTAAGTGAATCTACTGCAGTGCTCTTTGTAAGCGTAAGTACAACTAAATGTAATTTTCCCATGCATGTCAATGGGATGTGTAATAATGTTTGAAGTTTTCTGTAAATATCAGGTGTGTTTGAAAGGTGAGTTTAGGGGAGAGGAAAAAGAAGACTTTGGGAATGAGTCACAGCCCCAAATGAACAAGTTCGAACATTGTTCAGTTTCTGTAGCGTGACGGTGAGATAGAACATGAGATTGTACAGCACTGTCTCGGTTTACTGGTTGACCTACATTCCAACCCACATGTATGATCATGAGTTGGATTTGAGAAAGGACATAAAACCAAACATAAAACATAAAAATGTCTTATTGCTCTTCACAGCGGCTCTTCTGAAACCTTTTCTGGCATGTCTAACCTGAATGACACATCAGGGCAGATTCAGAACATGCTAGGGCGAGAAGGAACATGGTTCAGGAAATTTTGCATCTGGCCTCAGCTCAGTAAAATACTGTCATCAAATCAATGATCAAATGGGAAGTACATGAAGCCCAATAGGCTCTGTCTGAGCTTTATCTGGCTCGGACAGAGGTCATTTGTTGACATCTCTGGGTGTTACAGTTAGAGTAGACAGTTGTGGCTTCAGCATCAGTCTTATACCAATCTCTTTTAGATGAGAGAGAGTTTTTGTCATAAATGTTATTCATGCTTGGCTGGGAAAATGTGTAATTTTATATTTTTATATGATTTAGAAATGATCCAAAGTCTCCAACATTTATACTCTAGGTCAGTTCTATCCACCTGATATTAACTTTTTTATATTTTTGTAGGTGTCGCCCCATTTATAGACATCAGCTCTGAGAGGACCGACAGCAGTGAGGTGGTTCTACAATGTGATTCTAAAGGCTGGTATTCACAGCCTGAGGTGTTCTGGCTGGACGCTGAGGGAAACCTCCTCTCTGCTGGACCTACAGAGACAGTCAGAGGTCCTGATGACCTCTATACTGTCAGCAGAAGATTGACTGTGAAGAAGAGCGACAACTTCACCTGTAGAGTCCAACAGAAGAACATCAACAAGATGAGAGAGGCACAGATCTATGTTCCAGGTGGAAAATGAGTTCTGTATTCAAATGTTCACTGTTTTAGGCTCAAATCTCTGAGTTCTAATTGTTGGTGTTTTTTGTTTTATCATGACAGATGATTTCTCCAATGCTTCTAATCACATCATCATCATCAGCAGCAGCTTGGTTGTGGTTTCAATCATCGTTATTCTTGCAGCTGTCTTTGCACGGAGATGGAAAAAAAACAGTAAGTGTCATTTATTAACATTCAATGCCTTTGTTTTTACCAAAGATTCTTTGCTTTACATCAGGAAGCAACTTGTAACAACACAGACATTCATGTTTCTCAGAATTCTTCAGAAAAGGATGTTTTGAAGCAATTCATCCTGATTTGTTTTTGTTATTTTTTAAATGTCCCCTCAGAAATAAAGGAGAATGAAAGAGAAAGAGAGCGTACATTACAACGTAAGAAAGAATTGGAAAACCAAAGAGACAAACTGAGATTACAGCTGGATGGATTGAAGAGAGAGTGGACTGAAGGGAAATATGACAAACTGGTGTCAAGATACCAAGACGGTGAAGTACAGGACAACAAAACAAACCTGCACCAGAAAATAAGAGAAGTGGAGAAACATCTGAAGGAGACAGAAGAAGAAATAAAGACATTAGAGAGTGTGATTGAAAGAATGAAACCAGTGGAGACTAGACAACTGAAGATCGAGAGAGATGAGACTCAAAGAAGCTCACAGGATGAGAGCAGTCAGAGAAAAGAGAGTGATGAAAACACTGAGATGCTGCCTGCCCAGAATGCCCAAAACGTGACTTCATAAAACTGTCTAACTAACTCTGTCATCTCCGCTTATTGGTTATGAACAAACATAATCTTTGCATAAACCATAGGAATGTCAGGCCACATTTCCAGGTATGGAAACAAGCCAAGTGGTTAAACTGTTCCACTGCAATAAAAATAGAGACAGGAGCTTTGTTTTGGCTGAAGAGTTCAGATAAGGACGTGTGATGATGACATGAGAACTAAGGCATGCATTTAAAAATGAGCTGATCATTTTCTCTTTGTCACAAGTACACTTCTTCTGATGTGATTTAAACATCAGTGTGCATGTACAGTAAATTAATGTACAGTCCTGACTGTGGTTACATAACTTCCTCCGTTTATACAGAGTCTCTGCTTCAGTCGTGTCTCTGCTCTCAGTGACCTGTAAGATACACATTATTGTTTTTAAGCATTTTATAATAAGATAATGAGGACAAAAAAAAAATCATGTTTTACTGACCTTGTTTTTACAGTTGTTACAATAAAGGATCTTGTCATATACACATTTTCCAAATTTTGAATGAATCAAATGTTTGATTTAAAGGTGAAATTTGAAAATTATTGTTCCTATTATACAGCTAATGTATTTCATGTATTTACAGTTTATATCTTGCAAGAGCTCATTAAAACATGCTGTTGTTTAAGACTTCACACCAGTGTTGATCTGATTCATTTTAATTTGCCAATAAGGTTGGCTCTGATGATGCTTCCTTCATGACTGTATATACAATCATATGTAAATATTAGCACAATGTAAATATTGAACAATGATTTGCAGTTTTGTCTCTCTACTGTTTCATACACGTCAGGCTTTACACACTGAACACTGAACTGCAGGAGAGCTGGAGATTAACCACACCCTCTAATAAAGGACTTGACAAGAAAAACTTTAGATTTGGTACTTTAAACTTTTTTTAGGCTCCAGGTTCATACTTGGTAAGACGTGCCCCATGCACTTAGTGTATGAGCCTTTGGGGGGCGGCAGTGAGCTGGAGCCTTTTCAAAGTGATTAACTCTGTCTTCCGACTTATTGGTGATTGGTGACGTAATCTTTGAATAAATTATAGGAATGTCAACACAGATACCATAGAAAATTAAGACATAGCTACATGTGTTTGTTTGTGTGTTACTGTACATTTGAAATTATTTTATTAATATTGACATGTAAGTGTTTGGATCTTTTAAACAGACAAACAAAAATACAAACTCAACATCTTTGGTATGCAAAACTTGACCTTTACCAATGTAACATCATAACAACTGCAACTGTTATTCATTCACTTGTATGCAATCATGGGAAATGTTCAATACATTTATAGCACGTGATTATATAGACAGCAGAGTCAATGCGTCTGCTTGAGGTTAGATGGTAATTAACCACATTGAGCGTATTTAAACTCTGCAGCAGCTTGGTTTCTCTAACAGCATTTCGAGTCATGCGAACAAGCCGATAAAGTGGTTAAACTGTTCCACTATAATAAGAATAGACACAAGAGCTTTGTATTGGCTTAAGAGTTCAGGTAAGGACTTGTGATGATGATAGTCGTGAGAACCAAGGCAGGGCATTTTTCATCAACATTTTCAACATCAGTTTAAAACGACTACAGTGAATTAATGTAACAGTCCTGACTGTGGTTACATAACTTCCTCCTTTCATACAGAGTCGCTCCTTCAGTCAAGTGTCTCTGCTCTCAGTGACCTGTAACACACACGGTATTCAAAAATGACATCAGCAAAAACATGCTTGTGCTAACTTTAACTTCTAAACTCCCAAAAGTAACACATGTTTTCATCACAGAGAAAGTATTACCTCTTCTTTTGTCCGCAGTAGAAGAAAAAGTGAGTCTGTTTAACATGGATTTGCACTTTCAGAGGGAACTGCGATGAAAGAGAATTCAGTCAAATGAAATAACTTTTTCCAAACAGACAAGTTCCAACAAAATGAACAGAAGTAATTATTTTGTTTTTGGCTTCCGTAGATTCACATGGAATTAATTTACTGGACAAAGTGTTCAGCCTAAATTTAAACGTTTGTCAAGTCTTACCAAACCTCAAAGTATGGTAGACACATGACTCCACGGATTCATCCTCATCTGATGGAGACAGAGTGCGAGTTAAAGCTGAGACATGTATACGATCATGACATGTGGGTTTCTCTGCCCACATAATTACATCGTTTTTTTGTGTTATTGTGACATAAATCAATGTTTTATTGACCTTGTTCATAAAATTGTTACAATAAAAGAGTGCTTTGATCAATGGATCTTGGTATCTATACATTTTCCCATTCAAATGAGTCAAGTGTTTGATTCAAAGTCAAAATTTTATAATTGTTGTTGCTGTTGTACTATTAATGTATAACCTATTTCATGTATTTACAATTTGGCTCTGATGCTGGCTTCCTACTTCCTCAGAAGCTGCTACCCGGTGAACTGAGGGGCCCATCTCCCTGTTTCTGTCTGTGGGCTTCTCGTGTGGTTTTAGTCTGACATGCTGCAATAATCTAAATTTATCACAGGCGTCTAAAGCTTCTGAAACGGACACAGGCTGAGATGGTTTAAGAGCGCAAACATGAGCTTTAGTGGTCTGTGACGCTTTCTGTTTGTGACACCACAGTAATTTTCCGTAACGTCTGCTGCTGCAAAGATTAACCTCTCTAAAGGTCTATCATGTAGCATTCAGTGTTCATTAGAGTCACAAGTTAGTTAATTACCTCTTCTGTTCTTGGGTTCCTGGGTAGTAACATCAACATCGGTTGCCTGTTGTAGTTGAGCTTCACTAGTATCTGCAGACAAAAACATACAATTTAAAAAGTGTGTCACAGGTAGCACTCTCTGTTTGTCAGTTTCAAGTTGCATTACCGTTTTTCCTGGGAATAGTGACAGCAGCATATATTATATCATTTGCACCCGTCTCTGCAGACACTGAAACACAATAAATAAATAAAAAAATCAAGGTCACAGAAAAAGTAAAAACCTCTGTTCTTAAAAGCAGCAGGCAGTTAAATACTGAAGACATTTCATTACTGCTAATAGCTAAACTAAGCTACAATAGTTTTAATTTTAGTAGCACAAAATTAATAGAAAGGTACTAATGAACATAAATGTATGGCCCATACGTCTTCAAACATCAAACAAGTTACCACCTGCAGTACAATTATGCAAAAAAAGTTTCTCCACTAGAGACCAGAGTTTTTTTGTTTTGTTTTTTTAAAATGTAAAATGTCATGTGCAGTACATATCATGGTAGAAGAAACAAAAAACATTTTGTTCAACCTTATCCCTCGATAACAGCTATACTTTACTACTGTATCATGTTTGATGCCATGAAATGTCTTTATTTAAGTCAATTATTTTGTCTGTTGCTTGCCTGGTCCCTCCCACCTCAGATAATGATGAAGATATGATCGTTGGTGGATAATTACCTGTTTGTGGAGGAGAGGAGGTTTGAGTGTAGGCAAGAGAGGTTGAAGCACCTGTCCGAATTAAGAAAATACCAAAAGTAAGTGTGTTAGCAGGAGGACAGTCAGTGTAAATGCTCCTTGAAACTAATGTTTCTAAAATAACAGATGGTCTAAGGTCACTCAGTGAATCAAGTGTTTGAGTGTTTTGTACCTTTGTACCAATGGCAAAGTCCCATCAAAAACAGCAGCAGCAGAAAAACAGCGATGACTATCGAAATTAGGGTGTAGACTTGAGTGAAGAGGTTCTCACGATCATCTTTGTGGTGTGGGGGAAAAAACTACATTAAACATGCTGTATGAATATGACACATGAGATCTGAACGATATTTTGACATCAATCAAGGTGACTGAGTTTGGATTTATCAGGCCACAACTTATTTTCTAAGCAACTCATCCCTGTCTGGAACCATAAAATTAGAACAACAATTCAGACATAGTAAACAACATAATCTCATATCTCACCTGTGACAGCCACCAAAGTGTCGTTTGATTCTCCAACTCGCCTAACTGATCAATAATTAATTAAACAGGTTATCAATCACGTTGCAGTAGGAACGGGAACTTCCATGTGAATGTGGTGAATATTGTGAATGTGAATATGATTTGGTTCAGTTTGTTACACACACAACAGTTTGGATCAAGTGTGAGGATATACATGCTCCAGGAAAGCAGCAGTACAATTACATTTACTAAGGAGAATGGCACCTGATGACTACTTAATACTCTCTTATTTGACTGCAGGCATCATTTTTAATGCACAATGAGTCTCACCTCTGACAGCCAGCCAGCTCTCTGCTGATTCGTTAGTTCCAGAGATGTGACACTTGTAGTGTCCTTCATCAGACTGGGAAACATTGCGGATGGTCACGTTTCCTGTAGAGCTGCTCCTGATGAGGACGCCATCTTTATAGAAATCAGCTTTAAGGTTTGAGGTCGTCTTGTTTCTGTTTCTGCAGCGCAGAGTTACATCATCTCCCTCCATCACAGGTAACGCAGGACTCTCCAGGATCACAGAACCAGCTGGTCAACAGGTGGTGTTTAAATATTTCATGTATTAAATATTGAATTGTTAAAATCAATGAATCAAAATATAAATTGACAATTCTAATCAAAATGGTCGGTGTATACGTGAAATCAGGGAACAGCTAACATACCATATGCAACACTTTGGCTTGTCTAGGTCTTAATGAAATAACATCTTTAGTGTTTTTAAGTTTCTATGCATTGAACATACCTGTCACTACAATGTTTACAATGCTGCTTGTTTTTCCTTCAGCTTGACACCAGTATTCTCCGCTGTCTCCTGCGAATGTAGATGTAATGTTGCAGGATCCTGTTTTCTCCCATTTGACATTACATATAGTTTTCCTGCCATCAAACTTCCTCATCACTCTCCATTCAGTCTCATTGAAAAATGACAGTTCATCACAGTTTATAAAGACAGACTCGTATTCAAAGAACTGCAGTCTGGACGGAACAATACGAGGAAAATATGCATCTGAGAAAAAAACAGAGAGAAGAGAAATATTAAAATATTTTCTTTTCTGAATGAAATATAAATTTACCATTCCTGTAAAATGATTTTAACATATAACAAAAAGTTCCAAAGACAGAATGATAAACTTTAGTATCTTTGTCTAGTGTTTTTTCAGAAGTAGACATAAAATTGTAATAATGATAATAATGATGAGATTAAAATGTAAAAGTCTGTCTTTAAATCCATGGGAGACCCACAATTTTAAATGTAAACTTAAAATACTAAATTAAACAAATTACAAACACAGTATTTTAAAGTTAAACTGGCTCACCGGCTTTGTGACAGTCGCTGTGCTGGACTTGTGCAGACAGCAGCAACACCAGTACAGTTAACACTGAAGAGACAAGACATCTGCATATTAGACACTGATGCTATTTAATACAAAGTCACATCTGATCGCTGAACAGTTACATTTCTGATCAGTGTAGGGACAGCTGATGTTAAATGTATCATGAAAAGCTGCGCAGACAGATTCAGTACTCACACATTCTGATGCAGAGAGCTCTGACCTCCATGTTGTCTTGCTGCTGACTGTCTGATCATCAGACTGAAACACAGTTAACATACAGTGTAGCCGAGCACTTCCTCTTCCTGTGCAGCTTATTTCTGGTGGCCGAGGCAGCAGCTCTGAGTTTCTCTGTGAGACAGAGCTGCACTGACGTAATTACAACGGACGACTTGTTATAGATAGCAGTAGAAAACTTTTTATTAAAGTTTTGTTTTCATATTGACAACCATGATAAGTATCATCTAACATGAATTTTGAATTTTTTGATTTATTGCATGTTGCCATACAAATGTTGATGTTAGCAACTGTAGAAAAACTGAAGGTAAAAAAAGGTAAGGCCTTAGGTTAAAGGGACATTCACACATTATCTCACTACAGTTGGAGGTGGTGGAAGCACACAGCGTTTGGCTGGTGGACTTTGTCTGTTCAGCCTGCTTTCCGCTTTGGTTGGGCATGTCAGTATTTTTGTTTTAATAAAATGTTTTACTAGAGAAAACACGTTACAGCCTATTTGTAGGAAAAAATTAGCCATCGTAGTGACTCCTACAGATCTGTTTGTGTTGGTGGCCTTTAGTACACTAGTACTAATAGTAAACTATCTTGTGTTTATCAGTTAATTATTATTTTTTAAGTATGAAAATATCAGTTACAAATCTCAACATGTGGTTGCTGTAAGAGACAGGACTGCACAGAAACAAAGTGAGTGACAGGGCAGAAGGTCATCGGAGGGGATGTGAGCTTGAAACTGAAAGTTTGCTTTAAACAAACACAATCCTGTCTGTACATGTACGTGAACACACAAATGCAACACAAGGCAAAGGAAAATGTAGGCGGGGCAATTGTCTAGTGTAACACACAACACAGCAGATGTAGTAAGAGATGCAGATGTAGTAAGAGATCGATCAACAACACTAAATAACCAGCTACATTAGTTTTCAACTGTAAAAAGTGGTTTGAGGGTTCAGTGATTCATGCGTGTTCTTGTTGATTTATTATAAGACTAGAACAAAGTAAAGCAAAAGAAAAGTGTGTAAAAAAAATATTTTTTTAATTTAAATTATACATTTATGAGACTTTTTATTCTAAATGACTTCAATATGATCTGTATCAACTTCACATAACACATTCTCACTCCTAACTCGTTAAAAAAAACTTGATTTAGACACAAAAACTACATGTTTGGGTTAAAATAAGTAGGTAATAAAAAAGTCAGTTTTGATTGTCTTCATCCACCCCAACCTTGTTCTTTTGCTCTTTATAGCACATCACATGACTTCAACTCAGAACATTACACCAGACACTGACCAAGCTGCTATATGTGACATCCCTAAACGTACTAAAGTTCATGGTAAATGTAACAGATTGTGGATGACTGACTGGTTGTATGATGTAATTTTTTAAACCTCCTCTCTCCTTCAGTCAAGTTTCGTCACTCACTGTGACTTATAAGACACACAGGCTATACAAATTGTGCTGATAACATTATATTAAGTCTAAAAAAAGTCCTGCCTAATCAACTGTATAATAAACGGCATCCTCCTGTGGTGATAGTGAGCAATAATTGGTTCTTGCAGAGGGAACCGGTGTTCTGCCATAGCTGCATCTGAGTCCTGTCATGAAAACAAATTAAAATATGTTAGTTACATCAAAGGACTTTTTATTGGAATTCATTTTATCTTAACTTCCATGAAGTTAATTAATCGGACAAACTATTGCACATGCAGTAAAACAGGATTTGATTGTTTGTTGAGTCTATCTATGTTCTAAGTCCTAAATGAACCTAACCAGGTTTATGAACGTTATGTGAATAAAGGAGTAACATTTCTAGTTTTACAGTAACAAGTTAATTACCTTTCTGTCCTCTGGGTTCAGTGACAGCAGCATGTTTGTTCTCTTGTGGTTCAGCTACATTGGTCGCTGCAAACAAAGACATACAAGTCCAAAACTGTTCATCTTCGACAAGTTTCTAAACTTAAATTGGTAGTTGAACGCATTGAGTTATTTTGTTCATTTAGTACCTTTCTGCTTCATATAGTTAAGTCCCATCACCAAAAGCAGCAGAACAGTCACAAGTAAAATAGTGACAACAATCCAAACAGAAGTCCCTTCTTGGTGTGCTGGAATAAAAAAACAAAACAAAAAACAACTAACATTATGACAAAGGGGCAATAATGCTGCAGATGTAGATTTATTCCTACATTCATCAAAAATATGTTAGTGGAGACCAAATGTTTTGATTTCCACCAACTACTGAGAAAAACAAATCTCTCTCATTAGTGGCTAAATGTTTGGATGGCTACAAAATTCTCAATTCAAAGGTATATTATATTTTGTATTGGGTCACCTCTGACAGCCAACCAGCTCTCTGCTGATTTGCCAGCTTCAAAGATGTTACACCTGTAGAGTCCTTCATCAGACTTAGAAATACTGTGAATGATCATCTCTCCTGTAGTGGTGTTCTTGATGAGAAGGCCGTCTTTATAGAAAGCAGCTTTAAGGTTTGAGGTCGTCTTGTTTCTGCAGCGCAGAATGACTTTGTCTCCCTCAGTCACCGGAAGAGCTGGACTCTCCAGGATCACAAAACCATCTGAGGAAAAAAAAAAAAGCTCTCTAAAGAGTGCATTTCACCACTACATTACTGATGTAGCAGAAGAAAAACAAGTTAAAGTGTTTGCTGCTTCTGGCTAAATGTAGTCTTTAAATCTTTACGTCTTTACATATCTGAAATACAACCACACACACACAAAGGGCTCGTCGACATGCAAAGAAAAGATGGTGGATGGTCAAGTTGGAACACTGCCTTAGTTGGTAAGATAAACTGGCTAGCCGCCCTGATGGTGCGAACACCAGTAGGTTACAAAATATATGAAAATATATTCTACCTAATACAAAATGAGTTGCACACGTGTTACCTGTCACTGTGATGTCCACGACGTTGCTTTTCTTTCCCTCAGCTTCACACCAGTATTCTCCACTGTCAAATGAAAAAGCAGTTGTTATGTTGCAGGGTCCTGGTGTTTCCGGTTTGCTCTTACATGTTGTTGTGGTTTCCTTCATCTTCTTCATCACTCTCCATTTGGTCAAGTCATTGAAAAATCCGTCACAGTATATAAAGACAAACTCGTGTTCAAAGAACTGCAGTCTGGACGGAACGATATGCACAAAAGCTGCATCTGAGGAAGAAAAATGAGACGAAACTTTGAAACGTGTACTCAGTAGATAAAAACAGTTTAGTGTAGCTGTACTTTGTGAGAAATAGAATGTAAAATTATATATACTTCTTCTTTTATTAATCTCTTTCCATAATTGCCTAAAGGCACTTAAAATGTTTCAGTTCTCTATTGTTTCAAAAATATTTTGATGCACAAAAATTTGAAAAGTGTTTTTGTTATAATGAGAGATGAGTTTCAT
Organism: Larimichthys crocea; assembly: GCF_000972845.2. Lineage (NCBI taxonomy): Eukaryota > Metazoa > Chordata > Actinopteri > Sciaenidae > Larimichthys > Larimichthys crocea. Next base: position 7,405,677 of record NC_040024.1, on the reverse strand, counting down.
TGACTTACCTGCATTGTGGGAGTAGCTGTGCTGAACCTGTGCAGGCAGCAACAACACCAGTACATGTATCACTGGAGGGACAAGAGATCTGCATTTCTGTTTTGTGTAGATTCATGTTATTCTGCTTAAAATGAACTCCTATAAATTTTATTGTAAAGCCACATTACATTTTCTGTCAAGATGCAGTAATCTGAAACAGTCACAGTACTCACACAGTCTGATGCGGAGAGCTCTGACCTCCATGTTGACTTTCTGCTGACTGTCTGAAGATGGAGCAACAGCTGAGCTATAGTATGACAAAGTTGAACACTTCTACTTCCTATGCAGCTTATTTCTGGTGACTGAGGTGACAGCCTCTCTCTGTATGACAGAGCTGCTCTGAGAAAAAATACCTACGTGGTCTGAAGCCTGTCTGAAACAAACCACAATTTATACTGTCTGCATTTTCATGGCCAAAAAAAAAGAAACTTTCTGTTGTTATATGTTTTATACCTTCATATGTGTTTTTGAATTGACATTGTTCCTGAAGCTCCAGCACATGTATCTCAATGGAAATGGGTCATTGTAGCAACATTGTCGGTTGCCATAGCGCCAGCCTTTAACACTTTATGATGCTAAAACAAACAAAAACAATTTACAAATAGAAATTTGTATATGTGGTGATTTTAATGTTACAAATTAATATGACAGATGACTTTAAGTCACTATGAACTGGTAAAGCTAATTGAGCACAGTGTTGAGGTTAACTTTGCAGGTTCCCACGGTGAGATCTGGAGCAGCTCTTTTTGTAAACAGCCCCTACAGGCATGTGAACACGTAGAGCAGACAGACCACACACTTCAAAATAGACTCTGATGCTGCGAGATGGCTGAAGACCTCACCCTAACCCTAACCCCTGAAGATGGCTGAAGACGAAGGCTGATGATAATAATACTAATCATGATGGTAGTCTATTTTTAATGCAGTGTGAATGCTTTGCTTACAGTAGCAACTTTACAGCAACATTTGAGCTGGTTAGAGCGAGTCTTACATTTAAGATGTAACACTACAGTATATGAACAGTAGTAGGGGCAGCAGTATTGCAGCTATGCTAATTGACTGTACGAGCCAGCTCACAGCCTTCAGTGACCACCCCTATGTGTCTTTGACTTTCTTCCGGTGTACACATAACATGATGTAGGAGATCTTGAAGCAGGATCTCTCCTCCATTTTTCAGTTAGATGACTCTGCTGTCTGTGATCTGTAAGAAACACAGGATGACAATATATCTGAGTAAAAGACACAACAGAGCTGCCACTTCAATAAATCTTCAACAAGTTGAGTACAAATTCTTAGACATGTAAAGCGTGTATTCTCACCGGTTTGTTTGGAAGTGGAGGTGTTGAAGAAGGGATGTGAAGTTAAAGGCCCTGGTAGAGTTAAGGAAACACAGAAATAAACTTAAATGTGAACATTCATCTCAAGCAACCCAGGCTCAGGAATTATTAAACTGATCACAGTTTATTCCCTAGAGGGTAGGCGTACACTGTTTTCTCGGACAAAGGGGCACCAGGACTGCCTCACAGTCAATCACCGGAAGCATTTTGATATTGGATACCGGAGCTAACTGAATACCATTATGGTTAGTTTCAGACAATGGAGGCACTTCAGTTAAAGCTACAAATGTATAACATGAAGTCCCAGAAAAAGCAAATAATCCTTGGGTTAAGATTACTTCACATTTCCACTTAATTGAACTTACAGAGGGAAAACATGCTAATCTTTCTTCTTACCAGCTTGTTGGGAAGCGAAGGTGTGGAAGAAACGACGAGAAGTTGAGGGTCCTGGGAGAATTAAGGAAAGACAAAAATAAATGAAATGCACTGGGCGTTGATCTAACAGGAAATATGGCGGAGTTTTAAACCTTCATGAATACAGTATATTTCTGTACCTCTCTTTGCTGCAGTGATGTAGTATTATCGCCAACCCCAGAGCCAACAATAAAACTGTTCCAATAATCCGCAGCGCAATGAAGCCATGAGGGTAGCAATCGTGGGACGGATGATTGCTTTCATGAAGTTCTGAAAAATAAATGTTAGTTTTAATTAATACAATATTTCATAGGATGTAGGCTCTGTATTCTCTTTTGGTTGCTGACTTGGATGGACAGTCATTGAATTAATTCAGTTCACTTAAGTTAAACAGCAAAATCTTATCTTTCACCTCTGACAGCCAGCCAGCTCTCTGCTGATTCGTCAGCTCCAGGGATGCTACACTTGTAGAGTCCTTCATCAGACTTGGAAACACTGTGAATGATCATGTTTGTTGTTGAGCTGTCCCTCATGAGGAGGCCATCTTTATAGAAATCAGCTTTAATGTTGGAGGTCTTGTTTCTACAGCACAGAGAGACGGTATCTCCCTCCATGACAGGATGAGAAGGACTCTCCAGGATCAGAGAACCAGCTGAACAACATCACAAAGAATATTATTCTTTCAGTTTTACACTCAGACTTAAAACATTCAGATTTATTCAACTTTAAGCAACATTCTGCAACTTTTGTACCATGAAATAACTACTATTACTGGAAAGTAAAATAACTTTTCTGTATTCTACTTAGTCTTTTGTAATAATAATAATAATAATAATAATAATAATAATAATAATAATAATAATAATGCAAGTACTGGATAATAATTATACTAGTTGCTAAACCCACCAGTGACAGTGATGTTGATAGGATTGCTTCTCTTTATGTCTTGATATTCACACCAGTATTCTCCACTGTCCATTGAGAAGCTACTGGTGATTTCACAAGGTCCTGACGACTTTAAAACACAAGGTCCAACAGCTCCCTTGATCCTCCTCATCACTCTCCACCCAGTCAGTCCATCCAGTCCTTCACAGCTGATGACAATCGACTCGTATTCGAAGTATTGCTGTCTGTCAGGGACAACCTGAGGAAAAACTGCAACTGAGAGAGAGAAACAGAGAAATAGATCCATCAATTTAAAATGGCCTGACGTACCTGAACAAAAAGTAACAGTTAATTTATTAATTACACAAAAACTTGATTACTAAATGAACTTTTTTATGTGCAATGATAAGCATTAAAAGCAAAATACATGTGTAGGTTTCTGAAAGTTTGAAATCCTAAAATCTGATTTTGTGTTTAAAGCAAACTGCTTCAGGATTGGCAGAGAAATGTCATAAACATTTGGAGAGAAGCATAACTAATGTGTGAATCTTAGGCTGCAACTTACCAGTTTTCTGAGAACAACTCAGGGGAACTTGTGCAACCAGCAACAACAATGTGGCCGTCACTATAGAGACAAAACAATATGTTTTAGACTGGTGATTTTGTGTGTAATCAAGAGACAAAACAATATGTTTTAGACTGGTGATTTTGTGTGTAATCAGTATTATCAACATAAAGTTTGAGCTTAGCTTGACATAGCTAACAATACTCTGTATTACTGAATCATGAATGAGGGGCATGTACTGGAACAAGTATTACACTTTTGCTGTATATGCTCTATCCTATATGTGACAAGTGGATCCAATGTGATATCCAAATTAACTTCTTTCTTCTGCCTTTCTTCCACCAATTTATCACAGGGAGAAAAAAATAACGAGGCTAAGACCAATACATTTTGATATGTTTTTCAAAATATATCAGATATAATGTATACATGAGTTTTTGAGACAGACTCACTCAGTGTGATGAAGACAGCTGTGATGTCCATGGTGTCCTGACGGCTGCTGACCGTCCATGAATCAGACTGAGTAACGGACGGCCTGACACGTTCGTGATATTTTCTATTCCTGTAGGTTACACTTTCTCTTCCTGTTGTGGCTGAGACAACAATGGGTTTGACCTTTCAATTCCAGTTTGTGGTCTGGTACAGTAGTTCTGGGGGAAAGTACATCTTGCCAGAGAATAAGACATTGGTATTAATGCAGCTAACAAATATTGAAGCTATAGGTAGACAATGATTAGCTGGGTATGTGAGTTGGGATGAATTAGGGTACAAACACAGGATCAAATCGGGATTCTTGAACCAAGCATGGTCAGGTTGCATTGACTTGGACTTTACTTTTTGACGATGGTTGAACTTGATCTTATGGACGACAGGATATAAGGCTGGTAGAGCATTGTAAAAGGATTCCTGTAATATTGTTACATTTACTATGTGAAGTGTTTTCAAGTGTTTAAGTGTTTACTGTGGCCATAATTTGATGCTTCAGATGGCTGCAGACTTGGAGTCCATATTTTTAAAATGGGTATACTCGCGCTCTGCATGTGAATGCATGAATGGACTAGATGTGCATTCTAGAAGAGAGCATTCTTTAGGTGATACAATATTGCCCTCAACTGGATTTTCTACGACTGTTGACTACTCACTATGAAAATACCCTGTTCCAGTTTATAACACAACACACATACTTCTACTGTTATTATTCTATTATTATACTTCTACTGTTATTAGTAGTTTAATTCATAAAAAATGACTCTACAAGACGTTTGTTCTTAAACTTGAATGAATCAGTTTCAGTAAATGAGATGAACCTCACATGCAAACACACAAAACAAACTAATCATAAACTGAGTGAGATGGAGGAAAGTTAACACAGATACAATAAAGCGAATTACTTTATCAGAGGACTTTGACCATTTAGTTTGTTTCCTTATGAGTTGCAGTATCTCACTGGTGTGCACAACAGGTAAGCACACGTTTTGTTTTGTTTACACTGACGTTTTTGTCTAAAAAGATTTTGTTTATTATATATCAAATTGACTATTTTAACAATTCTTCTATTGAACTTCTAACTGAGACCAATTGCAGAACTTTTGGTGAGTTTATACAGGTAGAAGTGTTAAACAACAGGTGGTAGACGCTCTGCAAGTCATCGAGGGAGTGGAAACATGTTAGCTTGTTACTAAATTACAGAGCCTATATGAGTAATAAAACAGTACAACTATTTTGTTTGGTTGCAGTAAGTTGTAAAAACCAATAAATACGATGGTGGAAAATGTTTTCTAATGATAGAATGCATATGTGATTCGTTTTTGACAGGCCGAAAATACTAAATATTTTTTTGAGCCTGCTGCTACGCTGCTTTATTTAATTTTCATATAAAGCTGATTTACTGAAATTTTCAGAAGGCCAGGATGATTCACCAGAAAAAGGGACGCTCCTTTGAACCTCGAATGGATCGCTTCACTGCTTTGTGTCAGATTGTTGTCCTCCTTCTGACACACTTTTGTGGAGGTAAGTTGCATGCAAACATGTAAAGAGCAAAGTTTATGATTTATTATTGTAAAAAAAATAAAGAAATGTTGGGGATTCAGATAACTAACTGTATTCAGGAAAACACAGACAAATGAAATTATTTCAATTAATTCATATTTTATTCTGTGTTTTGCTTTTCCTGTTAATTACATGCAGTATAACAAGTAACACATCTAAAAATTAAAGCTGTATGGCCAGCTGTCCTATGAAAATTTGAGGATTTTGCTCAACACTGCCTTAAAGCAACATTGCATAGAAATTTAGTTAGAGTGTTTTGTATTTCTCCCAACCTGGAGGTGAAATAAGGAGCTAATAATAGATCTGTTTGTTCCTCAGGTCAGTCTCTGACCATTTTGGCAATGGTTGGTGATGACGTTATTTTGCCATGTCACCTGGAACCTGCTGAAGATGCTTTTTCTATGACTGTAGAGTGGGCAAGACTTGACTTAAACCCCAGATTTGTCCACGTGAGACGCGACAGTGCAGAATTCCTAGCTCATCAGAATCCATCCTACGTTGGGAGAACATCAGTGTCCAGCACCAAACTGAAACACGGAGACGTTTCACTGAAGCTTTCCAATGTGAGATTATCTGATGAGGGAATTTACAGATGTTATATTCCTGGACAGAAAAAAAAATTGGAGGTCAAGCTAGCTGTAGGTAAGTGGGGAATAGTTAAGTCGAACTTAAGTATGACTTCTTGTTGTAAGGAAAATAAACTATAAAACTGCTGCAGCTATTGTGCATATTTTGGCGATCTAAGCCTTTAGCCATTGGGTTGGCATTTCCCATGGCAGCTGTACTGACACTTGAGGCATAGGGATGCTCGGTAGCCCTCTGAATCAAGAGGCACAACACCTGTAAGCATGTCATTGTTTTGTTGATCTAATGCTACCTATTGATTTAAAAAGGACACAAAAAGGTGCTTAAGAGAAACAGAGGAAAATCATTAACTAAATAACTTCAACTTTGCAACAATTTTTAAATTCAAATCATTATTCTTTCTTTCTTTCATCATCAGGTGCCACCTCCCCAAATAGTATCAGCTTAGCAGGCATCCATGAAGTCAGCGGTGGAATGATGTTAGACTGTGAGTCTAAAGGCTGGTATCCAGAGCCTGAGGTGTTCTGGCTGGACGGTGAGGGAAACCTCCTCTCTGCTGGACCTACAGAGACAGTCAGAGGTCCTGATGACCTCTATACTGTCAGCAGAAGATTGACTGTGGAGAAGAGCGACAACTTCACCTGTAGAGTCCAACAGAAGAACATCACCCAGACCAGAGAGACACACTTCTATGTTCCAGGTAATCTTTTTGAAATCAATAATCCCCAGACTAATTATAAGATATATTCATATTGCGACACATTGGAGTACACATGAAAATAACTGAGGTCTGCTGTAATGCCATGATAACATTACATTTCTCTTTTTTTTTCATTACAGATGATTTCTTTGTTATTCAGAGTCGTTTAAGGTTTCTTTCCATCATCACTGGTTTGGCTGTTTCTCTTTGCTGCTTTTGTATTTTTGCTTTTGCCTTTGTTGTCTGGAAATGGAGACCAAACAAAACAAGTAAGTCACAATTGATTCTTCTTTCTAAATGTGATGTGCCTTTATTGGCAAGGTCATCACGATTTGAATGATTTCTATCTGAAACAATAACAACATATTTCAGTGTTCGTCTGTAAAAAGGTTTATCACAATTTTAATGCAAAGAGTATTTCTGTTGCGCTTTAGTTTCTTGTTTTTAATTTTATTTAATTTCTCACATCAAATGTGAAATTCAAATTTAACACAGTTTTATGCTTCTGCATTCTTACAGGGGATGAAACTGACGTAAAGGAAAGAGAGATTACCATAACATCTAGCAAGGACACAGAACTTCAGTCTTTGAATGAAAGAAGAAGGGACAGACAGGGAGGAGAAGAGGACATGACAAGTGAGGGGTCAACTGAGTCTTTGAATGAAGGAAGAAGGGACAGACAGGACAGGGACAGACAGGGAGGAGAGGAGGACTTGACAAGTGAGTCGGCGACTGAATTTTTGAATGAGGAGATTGATAAACTTCGTGAAGAACTGAAGAAGAATCAAGATGAACATGAAGATGTAAAAAAAACACTTCATGTATTGACAGAATGTAAAATGAACCTGGATTTTTTTCCAAAAGAACTTGAACTCCTGTCCAGCTGGATTGACAAACAGATCATTAATAATAAGTCAGAGCTGGATGCTTCCTGGAGGCAGTGGTATAAAGACAAGTATGAAGCCATCATAAGAGATCTGAAGAAGAGAAAGGAAGTGAATGAAACACTGCTGCAGAAAACAAAGAAAGTACTTCAAAGAACAAATGATCAGATTTCCCAGACAACAAAAAAGAAACGTGAACTAGAGGAGCGAATTAAGAAATGTCTGGAAGAGATGAAAAAACAGACAAATGCGATTTAGGAGAAAAGACAGATAAAAATGTTTAAAGTGAAAAATCTGATGGAACCTAAATACTATGTGTATATATACAGTATATACCACAGAACAAATGAAAATTATTTCCTGAGGTCATAAAATGTATGCAGACAACCACAGTTTAAGAATGAAAGAACAAATCAGATATGTCATGTTACTAAACTCATTGTTTATCTGCATATGTATGTCCACTTGTACTTTGTAAGTGTGTTTTTAGGGCTGTATGTGAAAAGATGTCAATTGTCAATGTGAATTGTCAATGTTCTACCATATTAATTTACAATAATGTTTATTAGTGTTATAAAAAATGATGCTGTAAAAACTGTAAATCTGCATTGAAGAATGTCTTTATTTGACTTACATCATAAATTACACAACAGCACTGAAAACTACTGTTGATAAATATGAACAACATCTGATATTTATGGGAAAATATGATTACTATTAAGACTACAGTAGTCCATTCCAAGTTCATTTTATTCACGAACACAACATTTTCAACTTGGCTTTAAATAATTCTAACCTAATATTTAATCTCTTGTGGACATTGGGACAGTTGTGTTACAGTATATTTTTTGTTGAGCTACATTACTGTAACTGTGAGTTTCCCACAGTGAAGTAGTCCCAGCAGCAGCAGCAGCAGAGCCACCATTAAAATGGTGAAAACAGTCCTTAAGATGACGTAAATGTGACAGGAGCGACCTGAGGAAGTGGTCCAAGTCTCTCTGTGAAGCGCTGCAAGTACAACGAAAAGTATCTGATGTAACACCAGAGACACAAAATACAGTTGTTATACTGTATGTGTTATTAGATTAGTACTAACAAACTGGACATTTGATTTATAATTCTCTGCATTGTGGCTTCTTGAATGATAATTACTTATAATGCAACATAAATTCTTATATGAATGGATGGAAATGCATTTTCCTGAATCAACAATAAAATGTCACAATGAAGCATAAACAGTTATTGGATGCATCATGGCGAGTGAGTACAGGTCAAGCTGCGACCTCTGTGACATGTGAACTTGCAGTTCCTCTAACGTCCACTTGAGTCTGCCTCCAGAAGTGAGTCAGTCTCCATAAGTCCCCATGTCCAAATGTCCAACTTCACAGCAGAAATAAACATGTTTACAGCCTGGTACAAAAAACAGTTTTGGTCTCTGTAGCTAATTTCCCTGTTCATGACAACTGTACTGAGGGTGAATTTATATACAATTCACCTGTTAAATGTCAAATTATATTAAGACTTATGCAGAATTAGAGCATTGCCACTTTGGTAGACAGATGGGTGCTGTAACAAGTTACAGTCTACAGCTGGTAATCATTGTCTCACCTCTGACAGCCAGCCAACTCTCTGGTGATTCTCCAAAGTCAGAGATTCTGCATTTGTAGAGGCCTTCATTAGATTTAGAAACACTGCTGATTGTCAGCTCTCCTACGGGCCCGGTTCCTATGAGGAATCCATCTTTATAGAAATCAGCTATGTAGACAGAGGAGATCTTACTCCTGCAGTGCAGAGTTACAGCTTTTCCCTCCATCACAGGAACAGCAGGACTCTCGAGGATCACAGGACCAGCTGAACATGAAGATAATATGTCAAACATGAGTTAAATAGAACATGATATCATCATACTAGATGTGTGGATTGTGGATTTTTTTACTCCGTCTTGGTTTTTGTTGTTTGTTTTGAGTAAAGCACTTTGTAGAACTGGTCTTGGAAAGTTGTATTGCATACAGTCTGTGCAAACTTTATAATTATCATCATATTCGTTATTATTAATCTATACAAACATGATCAAATATATGTACAGCATCTTTGCAGCTTTTCTGTTTAGTGACAGTAAACATACCAGTGACAGTGATGTTGACGGTGTTACTTTTCTCTCCGTCTACAGTCTCGCACCAGTACTCTCCACTGTCTGTTGGGTAAACAGTTTTGATAGCACAGATAGACGGTGTCGCCGTCTCCCAGTTACTGAAGCACATGCTGACTTTTCCCTTTTTGTTCCTCATAACTCTCCATCCAGTTGTGGTGTTAAAACCCTCGCAGTTAAAAGTGATGGGGCTATAATCAAAGAGCTGCAGTCTGGTTGGAACAATCCAAGCTGCATCTAAGATGAATATAAAGAGATTCAACTTATTAGAAGAATATCTATTATGAGACAGACACTATCTGCCATCTTGCTTTGCCAAATATGTTTTCAAGTGGTTGGTGGATGTCAATATAAGATTTTGACATTTCTTGCTGTGAGGCGACACCACTGTGCTGCCAAGAGCCCTATGAAAAAAGTTAAATAACGCTGTTGTTGATATTGCAAAGGTCGGAGTTTGTTTGAAAACCAATTAAATATGAAGTGAGTCAAGATTTTACTTACTTATTAGAAAATAGAATTGTTAAAAACATGCAAATTAGTCTTATATAAAAGTAATTTCAGGTGACAGATTTAGAGTTCAGTTGACTTAACCATGCAAGTGCAAAAAATTGTTTAACCTGTTTCCTGAAGTTTTTGCCAAATGGACAAAATCTTCTGTTTTCATGTATGAAACAAATCCAATTTCCTCTGTAAGTTTGTTATATAAAAATTATGTCTTATTGACAAAGTGGTACTTACAGGCTTGCTGAGCAAAGCTGAGTTGAACTTGTTCCTCCAACAGCAACATTAATACATTGAGCACTGGAGACACAGCAGAAAGAGTTAGCATATTCAGCTAATTAATTCTGCAGATAATGGTGTGATTAAATCTAAATTAGAGTCACAGAGATGCTGTTTTTAGGATGATCCAAATACATGAGCAGCAGCTCAAAGACAGATGAAACACCTACTATAAATGAAAAACGAACATGTTCAACTCCTCAGAGATCTCCTGCTTTCGACTGTCTTTAAAGTAAGACAAACATCTCTGGTTTTGTTGCTGGTGAATGTGACGTGAAGACAGACTCAGTACTCACACAGTCTGATGCAGAGAGCGGTGACCTCCATGTTGGCTGGCTGCTGATTGTCTGAACATCAGACTGAAAAACAGCTCAAGTGTAATGTAGGTTAGAACCTCCTCTTCCTGTGGCTAATTTTGTCTTATTATCTGGATGTCAGAACTTTTTTTTTTGCAGAATTTTAATAGTTCTGTTGGTGCACGCTTCTAAAAGTAGAGTGTCAACCAATGAAAACTGTTTCTGCCTTTAGAGTAGATCAGTGCTTATGACAAAAACTACATGCTGTGTTGTAATTTATAAAGAAAAATACATTTATGAAGAAAAGTTGGTAAGTTAGTACTTTATTTGGTGGTAACAGAAGAAAATAAGACAAAAAGCTATTACACTATTTTATATTGTACATTATATTATTTATGAAAACAGTTGGTGTGCATGTTCTTCTTTCACTGACAATGTTTGGTGTCTGGAGGGCAGCATTGGGCTGCTGTACGAATGTCAACCCAACTCACCCCTTTGACACACAGCGTATGAACTCTTCAGTTTAAACATTTGTGGTTGACCAGAGAGTCCGTTTAAAAGCTGCAGCAGCAGCAGCTCAGTTCTTGTAAGAAGCGTGCTCACACCTGTCGACAGGCTGACCACATGGAACAACATGGTTTAACTGTCATGTTATAATAAAAAATAGACTGACACTATGAGTCAGTTCAAGCACTCAGATGAAGGTTAACAATCACCTCAAAGGCTTTGAAGCATGTCAGCCAACAGCCAATCTATCTAAAACTTTGAAAAAAAGAACTGCCGAGTGTATCTTATTTAATTTTATTGAAAATAGAGGTATATGTCTGCTGACTTTTTTTAAACACTTTGTATTGTACTAAATCCATTTCAACAAAAATTGGATGTGATTTTTGGGTTAAAAAGGCAAAAGACAGCAAGTATAGCTATGACCCAATCTTTGTCAGTTATACTTTTACTCCAGAAGTATAGCTATGACCCAATCTTTGTCAGTTATACTTTTACTCCAGAGTAGATAACTGTAACAATCTGAACAATTGAATTTTTTAAATATAATTTAGAGATACTGATGACACACAACTTCAGCTTCTGTAAAACCAAACCGACACAATATCATTGTTGATATGATCGCGTGAAAGACTTAGGTGGATCTAATCGCATAAATGGAATTTATTATTCATAAGTATGTTTTCATTTGTGTATAATTACGGTACCTAAAAATAAGAATCACTGTGGGGTTTTTTTTTTGCATCAGAACAAGCCTTTATCTACAGAGGAAGTGGGTCCTCTTTCAAGGCGTCTAGTGTATTCAGTCGCCATGTTTCTTTCGCTGTAGCAGTTTCTTCTTAGCGGTTGGAAAGGGAGGGTTAGGGGAGCAGTATTCACTTCATCACAGTCTGAAACTTCACCTCTTGATGCAAAAAAAAATCTACATACATACATAAAAAGACATAACTCTTCTGATTATGGGATGAATGCTTTTTGCTTCTAATTATTGCTTATTAAAGCTACAGCAGCATGTTCAGATGTGTGAAGACACGCGAAGGTGGTCAGGGTGGTTTTGCAGTTCCAGAAACATCGCACTGCAGCAAATATTGTACATGGTATGTGTTCCACTTCTAATAATGGACGTAAAACATTGTTTTATTGTCCCCTTAACATAGAGTTATGTGGTCGTCTTCAGGTAACAGACCTGTGCTAAATTCATCATGTTAGCAGCTGACCACGGAAAGTGTATTTAAAAGCTAGAGCACGTTCAGATGTGTGAAAAGACGTGATGGTGGTTTGGTAGTTTCAGACATAGATTGCTATATCAAACATGGTACGTGCTATGTGTTCCACTTTAAGCAAACTAGTCAGTACTGAGTACAATATCACCAACTGAAGTACCTCTTTTCCATCTATGTAATAGTAGCATAGGTCACGTCGACTAGGTTTGCTGCTGGAACACCTGAAACAGAAGAAAATACAGTCATCCATTATTTTTATTAGAAACAAACATCTAGATGAATACTGTCAGCAGTTAAAATGTACCTATGATTTTATCATGTAGATTGTGAAGAGAGAAGCTTTCACTACTGCCTGAACGTGTTCAATAAGAAAATATCAGTGAGAAATGATAGTGAAAATAAAACAGGGTAAAAATAATACCTCTCCTCCCCCTGTGTTTTGTGACTTCAGCATACGTAGGTATTTGTGGGCCATCTTCACCGACATGTTCATACACTGAAACTAATCAGAACAATAAAAAATGTAAATAAAAAAACAAACATGCTTAGAGCCAGTTAACACTTGGTAAAATTTAGGCAACAAACTTACATTGAGGTTTAGGAAAGGGTTAAAATCAGTAATATTTATTTGTGTCAGTTAACTTATGCTACACACACAATGTGAATCAAATATATTACATGTCTCAAAATAATAATAATTATAATAATAATAGATGCTGAGGAGCATGACAAAATGTTGGTATTTGATGAGCTAGCAGTTAGAACAAGCCGTTACATTGCGTGTATGAAAATAGAGGGATGAGAAAATTACATTCTAATACATTTTATGCCTGATTGTCTGAGGCAAGTGGACCTCATACATAAGCATGTTTTAAACTAGTTTAATCAGGTACAAACATATTATGACATATGACATCATCATAATTGAATTGGTAGGTATGGATTTATTTTATTATTTTACCAAAGAAGCTTTCACTACTGCCTGAACATGTTCAATAAGAAAATATCAGTGAGAAATGATAGTAAAAATAAAACAGGGTAAAAATAATACCTCTCCTCCCCCTGTGTTTTGTGACTTCAGCATACGTAGGTATTTGTGGGCCATCTTCATCGACATGTTCATACACTGAAACTAATCAGAACAATAAAAAAGGTAAATCAAAAAACAAACATGCTTACAGCCGGTTACAAAGAAAGTTTTGGTCTCTATAGCTAATTTCTCCGTTCATAACAACTGTGATTTTTATAGAACTCACCTGTTGACATTATATTACGTTTATGCATAATTTGGAGTCAGGCTTAATAAGGAAGGAGGTCAGGCTAAAGGGATAATTAACATTACAGTGATAAACAATGTAAACACTTGTGTTGTGTTTGATGCTCACCTCGTTCTGATTCTGTAGTTGGCGTCACAGCGGAAAAGCATGCTACTGTATAACAGAAGGAAAAATAAGTGTATGAATGAAAAAGAAATGAAATAGAGATGGACAATTCTGCAAAACCTTTTTAGTTCCAATGGCAAAGGTTAGGGAAGTATTGAGGTTTTTGCAAATACCTAAATGGTTAAGGAGTGATCAGGGTTTATATGATTTAAAGACGCAGAATCAAAGCACTTTGCTCATTTTTATGATTTTTACATGATTATTACACATGCATAAGGTACCGTTTGTATGAGGGGTCTCTCACAAAGGCTTTCTAACACATAGTTAACACTTGGTAAGGTTTAGGCAACAAACCTTCATTGTTTAGGAAAGGGTTAAAATAAGTAATAATTATTTATGTCAGTTAACTTATGAAAGAGAAAAAAAATTACATTCTAATACATTTCATGCCTGATTGTCTGAGGCAAGTGGACGTCATACATAAGCATGTTTTAAACTAGTTTAATCAGGTACAAACATATTATGACATATGACCATCATAATTTAATTGGGAGGAATGGATTTATTTACCATTTTTATTATTTTACCAAAGAAACTACTGTTAAATTACCACCGTGATGAGTATACACACTTAATATTTCTTAATATTCTTTCTTAAGTACTTTTCTGTACCTTTGTGTTTCTGACACTGAAGTATTCCCACCACCAAGAGCAGCACGGCCACACACGAAATGGCCAAGACAACCAATAACGGGATGTAGTCCTGAATGGAGCCAGGTTGTGGAGGATGAGGAGGAGGAGAAGTCTCTTGACCCACTTGAGGAGTAAGACTCATATATGCTGTTAACATCATTGGAAAAGATGGTTTGACAAATAATTTATTGAGATAAATAAGCTTAGAAAATAGGAAAATATTTGATATGTATGGCTATGTACTATAAAATAACAGATTTTATGAAGTACTTGATAATTTACTGTTTCATAAGACTGTTATGTCTTACCTCTGACAGCCAGCCAGCTCCCTGCTGATTCCCCTGTTCCAGATATTCTGCACTTGTAGAGTCCGTCATCAGACTTGGAAACATTGTGAATGGTCATCTCGCCTTTATATGCAACCATATTCATGTGGCCATCTTTGATGAAATCAGCTGGCAGGTTGGAGAATGTTCCCTTTAATCTACAACGCAGAGTGACATTTTGTTGTTCCATCACAGGGAGAGCAGGACTCTCCAGGATTACACCACCACCTAAACAACAAGAAAGGAAATCAGTCATCAGAGCCAGTTCTGTAACTTTGTGATAATCAGAGTTTACCTCCTGTTGATCTGCACTGACCTGCTGTTAGCTGATGTTAGCTCAGTGTGTCAGCCATGCTGCATGGACTGTGAGCATACCTTTGATAGTGATGTTGACAGAGTTGCTTCTCCTTCCCTCCCCATCTTCACACCAGTATTCTCCACTGTGTGATACAAAGGCAGGTTGAATGTTCAAACATCCTGTCGATGTCTCCCATCGTGAAGTATTAGAGGAACTCTTTCTCATCACTCTCCATTCAGTTGGTCTGCGACGCCCCGTACAGTTGAATAAGATGTGCTCATACTCAAAGAACTGCAGTCTGTTTGGAACAACATGAAGAAAAACTGCATCTGAGAAAAAACACGAAATAGAAATAAGAGATCTCTTCCCAAATCTCATATCCACTCTTTAAGAAAACTTGCTGCATGCTGCGGCAACTCACCAGCTTCATGAACGTAGTTCTGACCTCGAACAGTGAGCAGAAACAATACATCGATCACTGGAGAGACAAAAGAAGAGAGCAGTGCATCAGACATAGATAGTCTTTGTATGTGCAATAACTGTGATCGACATAAAAACACAATATTTTCAACCTTAAGACAAGTGTTCAGACAGATAGATAGAATTAAATAAACCTGATAGTTAAGAAAAATATCTGTAAAATGTATTAGTTACATACACAATGATATTCCCAAGGGATACACAGTATATTAGTAATTGCAGTAGTAAATACAATATGATCTAATTCATTATTTCAGTTTTCCATTTCCAATGCATCTTATAGCCATAAAAAAATGAAGATAGACTCACACAGACTGATGAGAAGTGCTGTGACTGCCATGCTGTCTTACCATCGACTGTCTGAGCGTCAGACTGAACACAAGCTAAATACAGTATGATGTAGGTGAACGTGCAGAACTTCCCTTTCCTGTGCAGAGCAGAGGCCACAGCAGTTTATAGAACTAAAACCATTTTTCACATCTCAGTTTCTCTAGAGAATAAAAATACAGTTGTGGTTGCTGTGTTACTGGGTGCAGACTATCAAACCTTAAACTCCAAATCAAGTAAAAGTTGACTCATCCTGTACTCGGAGGCGTGAACTAATTTTACGTTGAAACGCTTTCTCTTTTCTGACACCGCCATAGCAGAAAGTCCTTCCTGTTTGAACTGAGTGGTTGTGAGGGCATGCATCTATGGCTGTATACTGTACAAAAGCACAACTTTAGTCAGTAATTTATTCACTGAAGAAAATGTATTTGTTGTTTTTCCCCCAGATGTGCTTTGGCTGCTCAGCTTCAACTCTGTTATTTATATAGTTTTTTGATGGACAGATAGCTTTAGCATAACAACTTGCTAAAGTTCCTAACTGCTAGTGATGTGCTGCTAACTAAATCTTAATGGAAAGATTGCTAAGTAGCAAACTACTACGTAACTCAGCCCCAGGATGCCAGGAGTCAAACCGGGCATGAAAACCACCTTGGTAAGCTACTGCTGGTTTCAGCGGGGTCCTGAAGTCCACATAACTTTAAAGACGTGCAACACTTTATTGCAAGAGTGGCATTTAAGCAGCTGCAGCTTTGGAGAAGTACGCAAAATGTGTTTTGGGAGCCTGCACTGTTGATTTTTGAATTGTCTTTTCACTAGAACATGATCCACAAATACACCACATGGTCAGTAGTGTGTGGACACCACTCTGTCCTTCTCTCTCTTCCTCTCTGTCTCTCTCCACCTCCCTGACAGTCTCATGTAAACATTGTTCTATTCTGCCCTCTGCTGTACATCAGCCACTTATTACATATTTCAAGACATTTTCTTTCTCTGCACAACCAAGATGACAAAGAAGAAAACCTACATTTAAAAAAAAACAATGATTGCCTTAAAGGTCCAGTGTGTCAGATTTATGTGCTGTCAATTGATCTTTCATATATGAGAGGGGTTTTAGAAACATAGCATAACTACTGATATACCCTGAACGTGTTCTTTTGGACCTTTTGAACATTGTTTTGTGCGGTGTAAAATCTAACATCACATGCATATTGTTTCAAACTGACCGACAGACCTTATCTGTTGGCAGTCTGCCAGGGTGTAGTATTTTTTTAAGGACTTTGACTGTGCAGCCTTGGAGTGAGCTGAAGCTTTGCCGCCTATAACAGGTACGAGGACATTTTAAAATTACAATCTTCTTTTAACACTTGACTCTTATAGAATAGTACTACAGAAAAGTACATAATTATTCATGATTGTGTATAGACAAGTGAGTAAATCATTGATATATTTAAGATATAGATATCTCGGTTTAGTTAAGTCACATTATCTATTGAGGAAGTCACTCTGCGATCATGAGATCAAAATCTCATACAAGAGAATGTTTGAATGAAGTTTTCATTCAAGACTCTGCTGTATGTAAATCTGAAAACTGGTTGTATTGTATCATGTCATCCTCAGTTTCATGGTTTCAGGTGATCTCTTCATGGCCCCATATGATGTTATTATTCATACACTGTGTGTTTCTGCAGAAGCCATTTGGAAATGGACAGGTGACGAAAAGTTTAACTTTCTTTTCTTTAGATGTTCTGCTGGGATTATGTAGGACTTCATTACAACAGTATTCTCATTTCATACATACATCTCCTGGATTATGTCTATTCTGAATTATTTAGTTTCAGCACTTCATTGTATGATATATATAAGTATGACGTTTAGTGAAACTACTATAGTATACTGTAGATGGCACAGTTTACATGTGGTAAACATTTCATTTACAGGAACAGATAAAATCATATTTGTAAGTCTAAAAACTGTATTGCATCACATCATCCTTTGCCTTATGATTCCAGGTGATCCCTTTCCCATCCCACGCGGATGTGTCATCGGTGGTTTGTGTGCAGTAGTCATATGGAAATTGGTGCAAAACAAAAAATGTAAGACATTAACTTTCTTCTTTTGATGCTGTTCAAAGCTGTCTTTATTACTTTCTATATGCCTCCAGAATAGTGTCACTATCTATCTATCTATCTATCTATCTATCTATCTATCTATCTATCTATCTATCTATCTATGAAAAAAATCAGGGTACTGTGTGACAAATATTCTTATTTTTCCTCTGGTCTTATTTTGTTCAGCTTCACCATGTTCCTCTTCAAAAGAAAGTGATAATGTGGACTTGGAAGACAAGAAGCTGAAGTTAACGGACAAACTGGAAAATGTGGCACACAAAATTACCACTCTCCGGAACCAGAAGATGATTCTGGAGAATCAAAGGCAGCAATTCAAACTGCAGCTAGAAGATTTGGAGAGAGACAGGGAGGACAACAAGGAGAAGCTTCAGTCAGTGGAGAGGTTAATAACAGAGAGTGAGAGAGAAAGGGCAACTGACAGAACAGAGGAACATTTAAGAAGACGACAAATGTTATTAAATGGAGAGTAGAAAGGAAAAGCTGGAACAGCTCCAGCTGAACACAGAGAAACAGCTGCAGAGTGAAGAGAAAGAGGGTATTCTAACCATAATGATAGAAAAGAAGAAGAATTTAGAGAACATGATGGAAGAGCTGCAAAAGAGAGAGAGCCAGAGGAATCTGCTTCATGATAAATCAGAGTAACATTGTTTTTTTAAACTCGTTCTGTTAAAAATTGAGACCATAGTTTCATTCTTGACCTAGGAAGGTGCTCCTAAGCACTGTACCTATGGTGGAATCTTAAAGGAATGTACTAGTACTTTAATATTTTTCCATCTCCATATAATTATTTCTATTTAACTGTACAATTCTGAAGTAACTATTTTAACACTCCAATTATGTGTCTGCTTTAGTCTCTAAATGATTGTTAAATTGAAGTGTTCTTTGCATAAAAATATACAACAGGCTTACAAAATGCAATGCATTAATTGACCTTACTATACAGTATGTTATTATATCCAACACAACCAGCTACAACAGTGAAATGCTACTTATGCATCGATACATCAATATGCATAACCTATGTTTGTACAACAACAAATCACTAATGGGGGACATATCTTTGCAAAAGTTCTAGTTTTATCTTTGATACTTCAAACACTGTACTTTTGTAGTATGCTCATGATTTCTCATGATTATTTTCTAGTCTAGTTTTATATCTATATATTGTAATATTATGATGATTTGTATATGATTCTGTATGTACAATAATGAAAATTAACAAAATCGAAATCTTGACCATTGATTACGATTTGTCTGTCCTAAGTGATTTTTTTTATCATCACAATTAAAGCATCAAAACAAATGTATTTTTTGTTTTGCAAATGTATATTACCATATGAAATATAGTGTGCTGAATATGTTTGTCCTCTCCATGTAGATTGAAAATACAGTGATTACCTTGAACCATCTACATCACTGAGAAGTTTGTTCATATGAGAAGGTTTTGATATGAAACAGTCAAATTCAGTCCAGTTATTCATTAACTCACCAACACAGGGTCATGATACAGGTTGAAGACGTTTGTGTGCCAACCAACCGAAACATCAGGAAGTCAGTTAGAAAGGATTAACTGAAAATATAAACTACTGTATAATATGAAAACGTACTTTTGTAGTATGCTCACAGTCCATGCAGTAACTTGTGTAGTACATTAAATGCATGCAGGACTTTTTTTTGGATCCGTAGCTGAAGAGCTGAAAACTTTTAAATAAGGCGCTAGAATTGTTCAAAGTTATGTCGCAGTTTAAATATTTTGTACCTGTCTTTGCTACTCTGAGATGACGTGAGCTACACCACGAGAGACAAAATAGGCAGCTCAGTTTTTTATTACTGGTAATTATTTATCTTGCAACTGGTATCATGTGTAACATTCAACGGTTAGTTATTCATAAACCGTGGTGAAAGGGAAAACAAGGTCAGCACACATTTTATAGTAGGACTTTGATCAGGCAGCTATTGTTAGTGAGTGTAGTCTGTACATGAATGCTGAGATGAGTGTGGATTCATTTGCATTGTGGTGACCAGTAGGAAAATCAGTCATACATATACATTATACAGATACAATTCTAGTTAGATCAAGTCATTTTGGCCTATAAGGGTTTCAGTAGAGTTGCACTAGTTTGGGTTCATTACTTCATTATGGACCTGTTACGTCACTTAACAATAGACAATCAATAGACAAAATCGAAATCTTGACCATTGATTACGATGTCTGTCCTAAGTGATTTTTTTTTTCATCATCACAATTAAAGCATCAAAAGAAAGGTATTTTTTGTTTTTGCAAATGTATATTACCATATAAAATATAGTGTGCTGAATATGTTTGTCCTCTCCATGTCGATTGAAAATAAAGTGATTACCTTGAACCATCTACATCACTGAGAAGTTTGTACATATGAGAAGGTTTTGATATGAAACAGTCAAATTCAGTCCAGTTATTCATTAACTCACCAACACAGGGTCATGATACAGGTTGAAGACGTTTGTGTGCCAACCAACCGAAACATCAGGAAGTCAGTTAGAGAGGATTAACTGAAAATATCAACTACTGGATAATATGAAAAAAACATAGAAATAGTATTCATATTATGTTTGCAGCGTACAACAACATTGTTTCAACACAAGATTATTTAATAAGACTACAGGTAAATAGAGGAAACTCTCTTGTGAATCAGGTCAAAGTACTTTTTTTTTTTCTAATCACACTTTACAGCTTCATAGGCGCCAGAGAGAACTGACTCAGAGATACAGGTATGTTTAATTTTGTTGGACTATATACAGCCAAATTTTTTTCCATTTCAATTTTAGTGCTTTCA
The DNA here is from genome assembly GCF_000972845.2 of Larimichthys crocea. Classification (NCBI taxonomy): domain Eukaryota; kingdom Metazoa; phylum Chordata; class Actinopteri; family Sciaenidae; genus Larimichthys; species Larimichthys crocea. The sequence continues at coordinate 7,384,816 of NC_040024.1, read as the reverse complement.
TTATCTTTATATTTTAAGTAATGTGTCTTTGCATATTGTGGAGTGCAAGCAAACTGTTTATTTACAGAGTGGATAAAAGCTGCTTCTGTACTCGCAGCAGTGTTGCAGTAAATATGTTCCACAGCTTGTTTAAATCATTTCTATTTGACGTTTTTCATATTAGTTACAAGCGCTGTGTTTAAACAGGTTTCCTTATTTATTTAAATGTAATTGACTGAATTTAAATCTGAAACCATTGCTTCACATTCTTGGTGTTATGTTTTTTTTCTTGTTTTTGTGTGTGTTGTTTGAAACAAACCTTAATAATAAAACAAATAAAGAGTAAAACTTAAAAGTTCCAAGAAATTAGTTTCCTGATACAGATCAGGAAATGACCGCCATCAGGCTTGGTCACAATCGCAACGTGAGGAATGATGAATCATGCTTTATTACCTAGAAAAGTGGTTTAGCAAAAGCCAGGTGTAAAAGCAAAGTGCATTTTTATAAAGGGTAATCTTACTATGCATCACTGCACATAGACATCTCTAATGCACCTGTGTGAAGCATCAATGAAAGATTCCTGCCGCTATTTACAAGCATGGATCCAACAGGCCAAAGGCACACACACAAGAATAGACTGTCATAGTGACAAATCTGATCCTTGATGTTTGTCTCTAACAAAATCATATTTGGAGAAAATAATACAATTCATGCTGTAATATGCTTACCTTTTGGCACATGCTTAGTATCTACAAGTAGACACACATTAGGGTTAGACTGGTTCACATTCATAGGTGTATTGTATTTTGTTTGTTGTATAATGATTGACTGAAAGAGGATATTAATTCTGTCGTTTAATGGAAATATTTACTTTAGTTTCATGTTTTGTGAGTGCTGGAGCATTTCACAAATAAAATGTGTCATTTTGGCCTGTGCCTTTCAGTTTAGGCCTGTGTGTGAACTGTTTTGAAATTTTAACTGTGAATTTTATGAATTCAGTGTATGTGATGGGACATTTTCAGCATAGAAAAATATATATTGCTTCAGCTTGGAAGTTTGTGTCTGCACAGCTACCTTGGTAGTTCATTACCTAACTAAAGCTAACAAAAGCCTTTTGGCCTTTTTGTCTGTTTCAGACTTGTTAATTTCTCTATAACTCCAGGATGATTGGCCCAAATTATGGACTCTTCCTTAAACCTGAGCTCAGTTTGGTTTTCCAACACATTGTGATCCTCCTTTTACTGGCAGAACCTTGTAGAGGTAAATTACAACCAACAGTCCACACACACACACACACACACACACACACACACACACACAGAGTTATTTACAATTGCAGGATTTAAGAATGTGTGTCTTTGCAGCCCAGCCTGAGGGAGTTGTGCCGTTTCAAACAATAGTGACCCTAGTTGGTGAAGATGTTATCTTGCCATGCCACCTACAACCTGCCATGGACATCGTTTCAGAGAGTATGGAGTGGGGTAGACTTGACCTGGAGCCCAGATTTGTCCATGTCTGGTATGGAGGTCAAAACTATCTGGTTAACCAAAACCCATCGTACAAAGGAAGGACATCAGTGTCAACCGACAACCTGAAGCGTGGAGACTTTTCACTGAAACTCTCCGCAGTGAAACATTCTGATCAAGGAAAATATAGATGCCACTTTCCCTCCCGTGATCAGACATCTAATGTTGAGCTTGTTGTTGGTGAGTGCTTTTTTTCTGCGTAACATAACATTTTAGTGTAACTGGATCTCTATTGGCATCATTATCAGTTTGAAGTGTGAAGTGCATGGGTGCTCTGCTACAGACTAATTTATGTAGGTCAGATTTAGGTACAATAGTTTTTTTGATGACGACGTCTAGTATTATAACATCAACTGGAGTATTGGTCAACTTTGTAACAGCAGGAGAGGGTGAATAACACCAGATTTAAAATCTCCTATTTTCCATTATCAGGTTCTGTCTCCTCAGCTGTCATAGCTGGGATTAACATAAACAGCAGCACAGCAGTTATACAGTGTGAGTCTGAAGGCTGGTATCCAGAGCCTGAGGTGTCCTGGCTGGACGCTAAGGGAAACCTCCTATCTGCTGGACCTACTCAGACAGTCAGAGGTCCTGATGACCTCTATACTGTCAGGAGCAGAGTGACTGTGGAGAAGAGTGACACGTTCACCTGTAGAGTCCAACAGAAGAACATCAACCAGACCAGAGAGACAAATATTCAGGTTTCAGGTGATTTGTAGTTTGTTAAAGTCCTCATTATGTCAAACAGATGATATGTAGTTTTATATAACTACCATGTGTTGTGTTGTTTTATCATTTCAGCTGATTACTTTGGGGCCACGTCTTCTTCTGCCACTCGTGTTAGCATTATAGTGGTTACTTTGCTCATGTTTAGTCTCGCAGCAGGCTTTGCTGTGTGGAAATGGAAACACCAAAACAAAGGTTAGTATGTCCTCTTATATGTACTCTTTGACTGTGATATAAACAATCAGACACAAGGTGGCACTCTTGGCTACATCTTTGCAAATCAATGTTTGTAAGATGTTTAAAGACATTATGTCATCATGTATGTTAAGGTTGTATGTTTTAAATGGGAAAAGATGAAACACTGTATACACTGTAAGATATTTAATGATACTGTAATATGTTTCTATAAAGTATTATATTGTTTTATTCTCTGTCAAGTTAATGAATTTATGTTTGTAATGTTAGCTGTACTTTTCTGTTCTCACTCTCCCCTCCAAAACTAAAATCAACAGTTTCCTATGAGGCTGAAGAGAGAGAGCGTGAGAAGCTCATGGCACAAAAGCAGCTAAAGGAGGAAAAGGACAAACTTGAAGAATGGTTACAGGGGAAACAGAAAATCCTGGAAGATGAGACTGGGAAACTGAAGGAAATGGAGGAACAAAGGAAGGAACTGAAAGACCTGAGAGATCAATTCAAACGTGAAAATGAGGAGGAGGAGAGAAACATACAAGATATTGAGAGGAAGGTTAAGTCAGTGGAAGAGAGTGTAGAAAAGGACAGTAAAATAAGAGAAATAATACTCATAGCCAAAAGACAACTGTGTGAAATTCAAATAAAATATCAAAAACTTGATCAATACACAGAAACTCTACTGACCAAAACAGGTGGTTTGTCAAACAAACTGACGGACTGGATGAAAGAAGTAGATAACCACAAGGTTGAAATCAGTGAGCACTTTAAGGAGACAAAGGAAACTTCAGTCAGTGCAGAAGGAGGGAACCTGACCCACGCAGATTAATGAATTAGTTGTTTGTGAATATTATTGTCAACTGTGGTCCTTTTAATGTACTGTAATACTGTGATTTATAAGTGTGTGGTTATTGTTTTTTTTGTTGATTTTTAGTTTTCATTTGTGAGTCATCATGTGACAGCTCTTGCAAGTGATTCAGCAGAATTCGGTGCATAGAACTGTAATCTGCATGTTGACTTGCTGTTGGCTGTACAAAGACCTTCGCCTTCCTGATTAGTTTTTAGAGAACAAATCACAAGTGACATATCTTTGACTTTTTTTCTATAGTTTTTTTTATTTGTCTGTAAAAATGTGTTTTTCTAAACTGTTTGGGCAAAGCGCCGAGTGCAAACTAATGAAACTGAATTGTAGAAAATTACTGAATTAATAAAAATTAAATTAAAAATATATATTTTTCAATATTTATTTAAGTCATGACTTTTCTGACTTTTGACGATTTATCTTTTTATCATGAAAATCTCTTTCTGCTGAAGATCTAATCAACATAATGAGGAAACTTTACTTTTTACTGGTGCCTATATTGACTAGTGGATCAACTTTCAAACTGAATTGTGTGGAAAAGCTGCAGTTTAAGTTTTGTAGAAGCAATAAATCATTAAAACAGACAGAGAAACTGGGTGTGTAAATAGTCCATTACTGCCCTCTGCAGTAAATCAGCCACCTGTCACACATTTCCTTCCTCTCATTTGCTATGATGAAGAAATTTATTGTTCCTGAAGCTTTTTTTTCTTTATCAAGTGAACATATATCCTAATATGCACATACAAGAGAGTACAGCATGACTGAAAACCTGCCACTACAGTTGGTGACAAGAACAAAGTCAAGTGCTGGTCAATGTCAAGATTTGAGAAATCTTAACCTGCAAATTTGTATTTGTTTGTATTTGTTTTTTTAAATATGATGTTTTAAATCAATTATATTTCTTTTAAGACTAAAAGTCTAAATAACAATAATAATGTTGTGGAGGGGGCATGATGCATCGTCTGCAGGAGAGAGGTGTGGAGAGGGCTCAGGAGAGCAGCACCAGGTGAGAGTGATTGACACACCTGTATCCAGTTAGGTGATCACTCTTCCTTTTTAACCACAGTAGCTTGCCGGGCCTGGGAGAGGAATCAGAGCAGAGAAAGATAGGGGAAGGCAAGAAGCGTGAAAAGGACCAGAGGTCTATACGTCAAGAAAGCCAGTGAATGTTTCTTTATCCTGTGAATGTACCAGTGATAATAAAAAGGATAAACCTGAATCATCTGTGCTGAAATAACCTGCGGTGGCAAGAGCAACAGCAAATGCCACAAATGTATAGATCAGTAAAGTACAGTGACAGATAATGGATGGAGCTTGATTTTTTTTTGTGTGTGTGTTTTATCATATCAGATAATATCATCCTGTTCTTGTCAAAATCTATTTCTGTGGCTATTAGTTACTCCCTTTGCTATACAGATATGGGAATCAGTAAGTCATCAAAACCAACTGCACAAGGTGCCATCAAGTGTGAAATATACTAAGGTGATTTACTATCCCCTATTATTCTGTGTTATTTTACTATAAATGATAGGTAAAGGTAATACTTGCATTGCTTTGCCATGAGAAACAATGAAACCTTTCAGTCATCTAATATTCTTTTATTTTATTTTGCTTTTTCTTAAACAGCTGTGAGTACAACTGTACATGCAGTTAACATAACATAAAATATTTAATTACACACATCCCAACAGTCATGATGGCTCATTCTACAAGATTTTACTGAATACCCTTTGTGTGCTCTCTGACCTTTTTCATAACCACTTTCTTCTGACTTGGTTTTTAATGGCACAAAATATTTCAAGACATCAACGATTCAGCAGCTGCTAAAACAGCATCAGAACCTTTCATGTGAGGGACATAAGATAAACCAAAGCCTGTTTTCACACAGATGTACAGTTGGTGTGGTTATTCTGCAGAGGGTTAGAGATGCTCTCAGAGCAGATGGTAAGCATGTAGACACTCAGGTTTGAAAAAGAATCGAAACAGAAAACTGCCAAAGTGGTTTGAAAACATCTGAGTATCTTAATCTATCTTCACCCCAGAGAAACTTTCTCATGATATACATATTTACTGGTCAGCCTTATTTAAATTTTCTACAAATTTAAAACATTCAAAGAGTAATCTATCAATAGATGTCACTTTTTTGCCACAATTTCAATTTATTTTTTATTCATGTAGGGCCAATTCATAAAAGTAATCTCCTGACACCTTCCATATAGACCAGATCTAGACTGAATTCTTTATTACATTTAACAGCCTTCATTTGGCCAAATTAAGTGAAACTAAGTCTTTTTTTTACCTCAATGGTTCCTAGAGTGAGGTTTTCTCAACACAGACAGCAGCAGAAAAACCCACAAAATGGTGGCAACAGTCCTTATGAGGAGGTAGAGGAGAACAGGAAGTTGTTCAGAACAAAATGTGGTATTCACTTTTGGACACTGTGGAAAGATAATAGAAAGTATTTGTTATAATATAATCAGATAATTTCTTAGTGTTAAAGCTTTAAAGATCAAAATGAATATATATTTTTGTCTCATGTAGGTTTGATATTTTAAATGCACCTCACTTTTGACAGCCAGCCAGCTTTCTAGTGATTCTCCAGCCCCAAAAATGTTGCACTTGTAGAGTCCTTCATCAGCCTTGGAAATTGGACATGTTGCCTCCAGAGCTGTTGCCAACAAAGAGGTCATCTTTATAGAAGTCAGCTGCGATGCTGGTGGTCATCTTGTTCAGGCAGTGTAGAGTCACAGCGTCTCCCTCCATTACAGGAAAGACAGGACCCTCCAGGGCCACAGGAATAACTGATCAGCGTGTTTCATAAAAAAAGAAAAGAAAAGAAAGATGATGTAAATTATTGAATTATCTTTAACCATGATTGACCATGAAGAGTATTTGATCGGCTCCTTTTAAGTTTTACAGTTGTCATATTGTTATGCTCCTTTAATGTTTATCTTCCTGATTTTGCAAACCAGTGTGAGTGTGACCTCCAGTTTTTGTGTTAGGATCTTTGCATAGTAAAGAGGTCGAGTTGATCAACCACAGCTGAATGGAATCCATTTGATCAGGGAGTGCCTATTTAAGACCCGGTTCCTGCCATGGAAAGCAGGGACTTGGCTGAGAGCGTGGCTTTGGTTGCTGCTGCAGCTTGTTAATTGCTGTTCATTTTGTCATCTGTGTTGGGTCCCGACAGGTTCGGGCAAAGATTCCCAGCTCTACAGTGTAGCATCAGCAGGATTTAAAATGTGTTATTTTACAGTTAAATATATTTTTTAAATACTTTAAAAATGTGTTATTTTACAGTTAAATATATTTTTTAAATACTTTAATTTCATTTAATTTTTATTCCCATATCTTTAACGTTACAATAAACTTTTATTTAAGAGCCAGTGATTACACCTTTTGCATAATAACATGGAGTTTGAGTGGTGTCTGTCTCTTTAACTGTCCATAACTGACAGCAGCTGGTGATCTCTCATGACGAACCTGTTAAACCTTGTACTGATACATCTGTCTTAGCAGGCAGGTAAAAATACACACAACATTGGTTCATGCCTAATATCCAAACACCCTGCATCATAACAATATATAATATATGTGTGTGATCCCTTGCGTTGCATTTTTTAAACTTGTTTGTATGGAGCGTTGGAATTTCCCAGCGTGCCTGAACGCACCTCGGACCAACGGCGGGAGTTCTCCTCTGCGCCTCTAGAGGTAAGCTACGTTAGCTGCGTGTCTTCTGCTGCTAACTGATTAAAAAGTACGAACACACACGAGCAAAGTGGTTTAAAATAACATTAAACCGGCCTGATGGCTGACGCAGAGCCCACACATCAGTTACAGGAAAGATATCTTCAATGTAGCGTCTGTTAACATACAAAATAGTGTCCGCTAACGTTAGCAACGGCGCTAGCGGTTAGCGCCGTTGCTAACGATTAGCAACGGCGCTAACGGCTAGCGCCGTTGCTAACGTTAGCAACGGCGCTAGCGTTGCTAAGGCAACCATTAGCTCATATAACTGACAAAAAACGTTTTTTTCCTCACTGAATAACAAATGTTGCCTTTACTTTTGTTTCACTGGGTAACTTTATCGTCACTGTGAAGCTGGAAAATGACAAAATGTAAAAGTTTTTTTTACGTTGCTAACAGCGAGCGGCTATCAGCTAGATGGCGGCTAATCTTGAGCTAATCGGCTAATAAAAGGCGCAATGCTAACTAATTAATTCATTTTTGTCATCTGCATGAAACACCAAAGGTCAGAGTTTTGATTTGCAAACTGAATTTAATTTATTTATTTAATTTTAATTTGCAGATTTCCAGCACTGAGTTACAGTATTCCCAGTATTGATGAAGAAGCGGGGAACAACTACAAGGTAAGATCAATTAAGCGCCAGCTGGTTGAGTTAGCTTAGCAAGTCACCTAGCTTGATGGGCACTTTACCTACTTTTCTTATCACTTCAGATTATCTGCTGTGTTTTCTGCTGCAGGCTGTTCAACTGCCTGAACACATGACCTTTATAACTACATTAAATGGATATTTTTGGGCTTTAAACCTCTGTAAAATGGATTACAGTAACAGATCTATTAATGTAATATTCCTGAAAGTTAATTAGATTAACTGGCGCTGTGTCCAGTGTATTCCCCACCTCTTGCCTAGCTATTTTAGGAAGCTTAGCAAGGTAGCTAGCTCCAAACATAACAAAAAAAGAAATTAGCTTATTCATTTTGATTTCAATTTGAGTTACGCTTGACAATTTTAAATTGTGAAATCATGTCTATTTCAACTTCTGTAAATTACGAATTTCCGGTAATGATGAACGACAAGGTAAGATCAATTAAGCTTAACCTGGTTGAGCTAGCTAGTTTAACGAGTCAGCATTATAATCTGTCATCTGTACGAAACACCAAACGCCAAAATTTCAAGTGCTGTGCAGTCACATGGATTTCACCTTGCGGACTGATTTTTTATTTATTTTTTTTTGCGTTAGTTTTACTTGCGAATTTCCAGCACTGAGTTACAATATTGCCAGTATTGATGAAGAAGCGGGGAACAAGGACAAGGTAAGATCAATTAAGCGCCAGCTGGTTCAGTTAGCTTAGCAAGTCATCTAGCTTGATGGGCACTTTACCTACTTATCACTTCAGATTATCTGCTGTGTTTTCTGCTGCAGGCTGTTCAACTGCCTGAACACATGACCTTTATAACTATATTAAATGGATATTTTTGGGCTTTAAACCTCTGTAAAATGGATTATGGTAATATATCTATTCATGTAATATTCCTGAAAGTTAATTAGATTGACTGGCGACGTGCCCAGTGTATTCCCCACCTCTTGCCTAGCTAGCTTAGGAAGCTTAGCACGGTAGCTAGCTCCCAACATTAAAAAAAACAAGAATTTAGCTTATTCATTTTGATTTCAGTTTGAGTAAATATAAAGCGCTGTGCATTCAGATGGATTTCAACTCGCAAAGGGATTTTTTTGTGCTAATTTAAACTAGCGAATATCCCAGCATTGTAAGAAACAAAGACAAGGTAAGTTCAATTAAGCTCCAGTTGGTTGAGTCATCTTAGCAAGCCAGCTAACTTGATGGGCAATTTACCTCATTTTCTTCCTCTTTTATTCCCCGCCTCTTGCCTAGCTAGCTTAGGAAGCTTAGCAAGGTAGCTAGCTCCCAACATAAAAAAAAAAAAATGTAGCTTATTAATTTTGAATTCAATTTGAGTTACGCTTGACAATTTTAAATTGTGAAATCATGTCTATTTCAACTTCTGTAAATTACTAATTTCCGGTAATGATGAACGACAAGGTAAGATCAATTAAGCTTAACCTGGTTGAGCTAGCTAGTTTAGCGAGTCAGCATTATAATCTGTCATCTGTACGAAACACCAAATGCCAAAATTTCAAGTGCTATGCAGTCACATGGATTTCACCTTGCAGACTCATTTTTTATTTTATTTTTTTGCGTTAATTTTACTTGCGAATTTACAGCACTGAGTTACAGTATTGCCGGTATTGATGAAGAAGCGGGGAACAAGGACAAGGTAAGATCAATTAAGCGCCAGCTGGTTGAGTTAGCTTAGCAAGTCACCTAGCTTGATGGGCACTTTACCTACTTATCACTTCAGATTATCTGATGTGTTTTCTGCTGCAGGCTGTTAAACTGCCTGAACACATGACCTTTATAACTATATTAAATGGATATTTTTGGGCTTTAAACCTCTGTAAAATGGATTATAGTAAAAGATCTTTTCATGTAATATTCCTGAAAGTTAATTAGATTGACTGGCGATGTGTCCAGTGTATTCCCCATCTCTTGCCTAGCTAGCTTAGGAAGCTTAGCTTAGTAAATATCAAATGCTGTGCATTCAGATGGATTTCAACTCGCAAAGTGAATTTTTGTGCTAATTGAAACAGGCGAATTTCCAGAACTGAGTTAAACATTTCCAGCATTGATGATCAAGAAAGAAACAAAGACAAGGTAAGTTCAATTAAGCTCCAGTTGGTTGAGTCAGCTTAGCAAGCCAGCTAACTTTATGGGCACTTGACCTACTTTTCTTACCACTTCAGATTATCTGATGTGTTTTCGGCTGCAGGCTGTTGAACTGCCTGAACACATGACCTTTATAACTATATTAAATTCTAGCTAGGTAGTGTGAAAGGCAATTTAGCCATTTCTGTTATTTTACATTACATCCAGTGTTTTAGTTTGAAGACTATGCAAATCTATCAATAGATAGAGGAAGCGGAAACCTAATCCACCCACCTGAACCTTATCTGCATATTAGTTTATACGTAGACGTACCTCAATGCTTTTCATTAATTCATTTATCAATTTAATACATTTTGTGTAATTTTTCTGTGTATATGCATAACTAGGTTTTCATTACTCAGATAGTTTGAAGTACAAACTTTACTATTTCAAGAAGTGTCATTTGTAATCTGTCATCTGTGCAAAACACCCAAAGGTCAAAATTTCAAGCGCTGTGCAGTCACATGGACTTGCGAAGTGAATTTTTGCGTTTTGTTAATTTTAACTTTAGCGATTTCCAGAACTGGAAACTTCAGTTTTGATGAAGAAGCAGGGAACAAAGACAAGGTAAGATCAGTTAGCTCCACTGTTGAGCTAGTTTAGCAAGCCAGCTAGTTTGCTAGCACTTCAGCTAATCTTGTTATCACTTCCCTGTCTGCCGCGTTTTGGCGCTGCAGGCCTCCGCTGTTGTGTTTCCACTATGCCAAATTTACTAAAGTCTATTTTCATATTTTGAAAGCTTGGGGAAAAGTTTTGTTTGGTTTGCAATGTCATTTGTATGTGTGTTATCTGCGGG